>NW_010239011.1:0-3562 GCF_000690775.1 Eurypyga helias | reverse complement strand
TGCGGTTTTCCCCACCCGAGCCGAGGGGTAAGAAACCCTAAATGAGAAGTTCCCCTTTTCTAGCGCTGGCCAAGGTCAAGTTCCCCACGCCACGCATGTCCCTAAAACGAACGTAACCTGTCTCCAGTACAGGCCATCCCCCCCAGCTCCGGGCATCCTCTGGCTCGCAGGCTGCTTCCACGGGTGTCCGAGACGCTTCCCACGGGTCCCACCGAGAAGCGGCGTTCGGCTGTTACGGAAGGCACAAGGCTACACCGGGCAGAAGCTCGCAGCCGGACCCACTTCTGAGCAAGGACCGTGTCTAAACCCCCAAATCTCAGTGACAAAGCTCCGTAACCCGAATTCTCTCAGATACAGCTTCACCATGCGCACAAAAACCTAAATCCCTGCTGCCCCAGATACCTATTCTGTGGTTTCTTTACCCACCAGCACGATAGACACCAATTGTTTAAGCTGCTTTCCCACACTGTAGAGCCCTACATCTACCCACCAACTAACCACCTCAGCCTTCTCCATCATCCTCTCCCATTAACATCTCCAATTAATTGGCAGCAGGGCTTTCTCTGGGCACATGTCCAGTGCATATTTACTGGGTTTCATTTAGAAAATGCACCTAATTGTCATTAGGGAGGAAAAACACCCCACACCAAGATATAAGAATAAGATTTAAGAGAAAACACTCCAAATTTCAAGTTACTCCAGCATTGTTCCTGACCTGTTGCACACTTTCGGAGACGGCACTTGGAAAAGGCAGGGGTTGGTAGGGCGGACGCAGCGCAGAGTCTTTCCCATCACCTCTACCCTTCCACCCTCCTCCCACAGCATCCCGTCCCTTTAACTTACAGATCTCTGACTTCCCACGAAGCGTCAGGCAGACGGAACAACCTATTCCCCGTTCCCAAACCCTCGGAGTCCTCGCAAAAGGAGCGCGGAAGGCAAAGTCAGCCGTAACAAAGCATCGCGCCTGCCGTGGAGGACTCGCTGCAAGATCCCTCCCTGCCCCCGGGAAGCAGGGAAACCGCAGGGGAAGGTGCTCCGGAGGAAGGGCGCAGCCCGAGAGGCGAGCAAAGGCAGCCCGGCTTGGCGCCAAGAGCTGGTTTCACGCCTTGCAGCGTGAGAACCGACCACAACAGAGACGGGGTGACACAGGCGCAGAGGACAACGGCCCAGGTGTCTTCTCGGCTACGCTAAGGTCGCTCGGAAACTCAGCCTGGCGACCTCCCTTGGAAACTCAACCCTCAAAATCCAGTGTTTCGCCACGGTACCAACGGAATGAGAAGGAGCTACGTTTGCTACTACAACCAACCTTTCAGCAGTTTGTGTGGAAACTCAACCCTCAAAATCCAGTGTTTCGCCGCGGTACCAAGGGAATGAGAAGGAGCTACGTTTGCTACTACAACCAACCTTTCAGCAGTTTGTGTGTCTTGGAGCCGTCCCACAGCTGCACCAGGACACGGAGCAGTCGCTCTGAGCCCACAGGAGTTTCGGATGCTGCCCGGCCTGTCCCAGCCGCTCCCCAAACAACTGTCAGGCTTCCTGCGGGTAAACCGAGCAGCACGTTCCCACAAAAACCTCGTCGCTATGAAACAAGCGGAATTCTTCTCACGCGGGGTCATTCAACCCAAAGCAAACACCTGACGAGCAGCCAGAACACTGGAAACAGTCATTAAAAGTCCATTTTTGATATCTCAAGGGCGTCACTCACCGCAGCACCCTCAACAACCCCCGGCTACCTCCCGCTCCACGGTGCTGCAAGCGCAGACCCTGCGCCCGCCCTCGCTCCCTCCCCACTGCCAGCGTGCGAGGGTGAGGGTTAGGGGCAGGTAGAATCATAGACTCATGGAATGGTTTGGGTTGGAAGGGACCTTAAAGACCATCTAGTTCCAACCCCCCTGCCATGGGCAGGGACACCTTCCACTAGACCAGGTTGCTCCAAGCCTCATCCAGCCTGGCCTTGGACACTTCCAGGGATGGGGCATCCACAGCTTCTCTGGGCAACCTGTCCCAGTGCTCCCCACCCTCTGCGGGAAGAATTCCTTCCTGATATCTAATCTAAACCTCCCTGATTTCAATTTGTACCCGTTACCCCTTGTCCTGTCACTACAGGTTCTTGTAAAAAGTCCTCTCCCAGCACACTTGTAGCCCCTTCAGGTACTGGAAAGCTGCAATGAGGTCTCCTCGGCGCCTCCTCTTCTCCAGGCTGAACAAGCCCAGTTCTCGCAGCCTTTCGTCATAGCAGAGGTGCTCCCCCCCTCGGAGCATCTCTGTGGCCTCCTCTGGACTCGCTCCAACCGGTCAATATCCTTCTGACGTTGAGGGCTCCACAGCTGGACGCAGCACTCCAGGTGGGGTCTCCCCAGGGCAGAGTACAGGGGCAGACTGTCAGGTAAGACAGGTAAGAGCGGTCTGTCCTCACGGTCACTGCCCGCCGTCCGTAAGGCTGCCATCGAGGACCGCAGCCGCTGCTCCTGCGGACACGGTGCGGGGTCACAAGCCACTCGGGGCGAGCATCCACAGGGACGCGCATGCAAAGCCTCGTGAAGCCGGGGATGCTGCTGCGGGTCTCGCACAGCAAGGCCACAAGGCAAGGACTCCCAGCAGGCTGGGAACAGCCACACGCTTCCAGAACGAGATGGGCCGTCAGAGACATGCAAAAAGCCTGACCGGAACGCAGCAGCAGGGAGGAAAAGGTTCAGGGATTGGGAAGTTTGGTGGGAGAAAGCAATCGTTACGGCGTCAACTCACAGACACGCAAGACAGTTAATGACCACAGAAGCTACGAATGACAGCTGCGACGTTCACCACCCTCCACACACGAAGCCACGTTTACACCCCAAAAACCACGCGAAGCGACCAGACGTCGAACAGCCTGCCCATTCCACAGGGCAGCCGGTGCCGCCAGCCGCTGTCTTACCAGGGCCGGGGGGAAAAACGGGCAGCCGTCATCACCACGCACTGTCGGAAAGTGCGGCAGAGCTGTCAGAGCAAGAGGCTGATAACACTCGGGGTGTGGATTTAACTCACTGACCCTCTCCACTTTATCTAAACACCCTGCAACACATCCATCATCCGACGCGGGCGAGCCTGAAGCAGCCAACTCCCCCATTCAAAAGGGCTGCGAGCGTTCAGCGTGTGAAAAGACTAAACTCAACGTGAGAGCAGATTTACTTTTCAGAGGGGCAGATGTGCGCACCGGGAAAGCAGGAGCTGCCCGGAGCAGCGGGTCTCTGGCATCCCAACGGCCGAGCTCAGAGAACATCACGCCAAAGGAAAAGAGGAGCAAATTTGGCCGCCAAAGGGGAAGTCACATCCCTCTATAGAGTCAGGCTACACAGTGACAGCATCACTCAGCACCGGGCTCAAAGCTGCCCCCGGCCCACTATAAACCAGTCGCTCAGGGCATGGGAGCGGTGGAGGTGAAATGGCACAAAGATGCAACTCAAAAACGAACCAGCGAGTGGTTTCGGTGGGAGATGCGGAAAAAAAAACGGGGAGGAGAAAAAACTAACAAAGGTTTAAGAGCCTCAAACCAGAGCAAATCGCACAGTAGGGTACTTTAAAG
>NW_010239010.1:5697-25669 GCF_000690775.1 Eurypyga helias | reverse complement strand
GCCTGTCCTTGTGCTTGGGATTGCAGCATCTAATAAATTTAGATTTATTCTTACTCCCAACCAAAGCACCAAACGCTTGGTTCAGTTTTCTCTCTGCTTCCTTTCTCACTCTCACTCCCTTGGCTGCAGCGCTAGCCTGTGTGAGGGTCGAAATGCGTGGGCCATGCAGCATATGGTGCTTGATGCAAAGTACATTTTACTCTGGATGTCAAGCATTTCTCCACTAACATAAAGCATAGCATTGCTTCATGAGAGCAGGCGGATCTTTCCTGCTGGGAAGGTTAATCCTTGCCCACTTATGCATGGTTCCTGTCACTCTGGGTCATTCTCAGACCAATCACTGCAGTGGAGCTCAGCACCTATAATAGGGTCTAAATTCAAGGAATTGATGAGCTCTGTGGATAGCCTGCTGCTCCTAAATAGTCAGTTCAGGAAAGTTAAGTTAGGCACTCCAGAGGGTCTGTATGCTCCGGCTTTCTAAGGGTCTGTAGGTGACTTGGGATTTTTTCCAGGGTCATGGATTATGACTGTGTTACAAAAGGCTTTTATTCCTATACATTTCCCATGACTCTGGTTCTCTTTGTTTTTCCTTGTTGTTGCTTCACTCCTATTGGGAAGGGTAAGGAGAGTATATGTTCCCATTAGGAAGCTTCCCAGATCTTTCTGCCCTCCAGACAGGGTGGATGCTGTCTACTGTAATATAAAATCCATCCAGTTTCATTTGAAAGGCAGAAGGTCCCTGAAGAAACCAAATCTTTCAGAACCAGATTTTCACATTTCAGATTCAGAATTGCAGGTTACAGTTTGGTAAGTGAGAAAAGATTGTAAGTTTAAGTTGGATGAGGCACTTGCTGCTGCACTGTGACTCTTACTAGGCTTTCCAAATACATGTAAAGCTGCTAGAGCTTAGGAGAGCAGGCGTCCACTTGGGTTGGCTTGTCATCACCTCTAGTCGCTTGCTCTTAACTGGGTTTCGTTTTGATGGGACTCTCTGTTAGGATCATGCTGACAAAGCCACCTGGCCAGTCCTTTTGATGCCCCAAAGGAGCTGCTAGGGCAGAGAGCTCTCACAGAGCCTGTTTCTGCTGCTCTGCATTTGCTGTCAGCTGGAGCCTGGGCAGCCAGACCATTACTGAGCCTTTCTGAGCACCTGAGACAGTAGCAAGGCACCTCGATGGGCTCTTACGCTCAACCTACGCATGCTGCAGGTGAGTCCTTTCCCCCAGCTGTGGCCCAGGAGCAGGAGAGATCTAGGGCCACAGAGCTCAGCTCGCTCCTGAAAACAGGCAATAGTGCAAGTCCATCCCGGAGCCGTACTGCTGGTTTTATATAATAAAAAAAAAAAAAAAAAAGAAAAACCAACAATTGTATGGCTCCCAAAGGCAAAATCTTTCTAATTCAGATGGGATCATGATATGAAATACTGCAGGAAGCTGGCCATCAGAGATAATCGAGCTGTGTGTATCCGTTGGCGGATACAGCAGGGAAGTGACCATTTCTGCGTGCGCCTGCCGCTGCCCTCCCGCCTGCCCTAGGGGACAACCGTTTATAGTTAGGTCAAAGAAGAAAAGAGGTCTCACTACTGCCTTGTTAATAAACAAGTTAGAGAACTTTTCAAAGGGATGCTGTGATTGTGACAATTGTGCCGTGAGCCAAGTTTATCTATACATAGTCAAAAAATAATAAAAAACTTGGTGAGACAGACCAGATAAGTATCTCTGGAGAGAGACGAGTCCTGATTGCTAACTTCTCCACAGCAGCTCCATACCCATAGAGCTCCAGCTTTATAAAATGCAAAGTAGCAGATAAAGAGTCAGTTTACTGTGGAGATTGGAGATTATTTTATTAATTTAAAAATTATAATGCCTTACATTTTATCTGCTATAAATTGAATGAATCGAACCATAATGCATTGAAGTATTAATAAGCTTTCAATTAAACTTTGCCACAGTGTTCTTATTCAGTTACTCTTTCTACTACAGCCAGAAGGAATCCCTTTTATAATACAGTGCTAATGTTGGACCCCAAATGCCATGTTATAACGTGACGATGCTGTCTGCAAGGTGTCTGTAATTATGTGTTTGCGTGAGGCATCGCAGTGGCTCCCCAGTATTACAGTTTTAAAAATTTATTTATTGGAGGTTATTTCTTAGCATTCATATTATTGTAACAGTAACTTGCATTTAATATCACACTGTGTCTGCTTTTGATTATATTTTATAATAAGATGCAGCAGGATTAGTTATCAGATGATGCTTAATTTGCATAATGAGCTGATTCTTCTGAATTTGGAAGCAATCATCCCAGAACCTTGTTTTTGAAAACACATAGTCCCAAGTACCAAAGGCAAACACCTCATGAAGGGGAGTATTTCCTGGAACGTAGGGCAATTCAGACCAGAATTTGTCAAGCACTTTCTTTAGTAGGTTCATGTGTCAGTTGAGAAAGAAATCAGATATTTGTTAGACGGCGTCCAGTGGCAACAAATTCCAGAATGTCCATTTTAACTTGATTATCAAAACGTTCACCTTTCCTCAACTCTTGCTTTAAGCAATGACCCTAATTTCAAACTGAACTCCATGTCTGTGTGTGAAGTATGTTATATATATATGTATACATGTGAAGCATATTATATATATATGTATACATGTCCACATATATGTATACATTGCATACTACGTTTGTGTATATTGATTTAGCTATTTCTATGTGTATTGCATACATTGTGTGTATACATCACATTTCTCTGTGTATAAAATTAGCAACATTGGAAATTTATAGGCAGTGTGTTTTATCTGACAAGTAATAGCCAATTTTTAGGCCCCGAGAATTTTACGCCTCTCTCCCTGGAGTCTGAGCAGTAGTTTCACACAGATCACTCTTTAATTACAGGGTGCCATCCTCATCCTGAGGTAGTTGATACAGGCCAGAAGTCATTCTAATACCTGGTACATCCTCACAGTTGCTGGATCTAAATCCTCTGCAAATGACAACGGGTAACCCTATCTCATGTACTTGTATTATTTGCTACACAATATAATTAACATAAAGAAAATATTTGTTTAAAGCTATTACATTTGTGGATTTCATTGGCCACTCTACCTTGGAGTCAGGTGCTGGCAGAATCTAACTCAACGTGCAATGCTCCGTGTTGTTTATTTGGGTTTGATTTTGTGCATGTGCGTGTGTTTTGGTGTTATTACTCTCTTTTACAAGGGCAAAATCTAAATATAGATATAAAATATATTTGTATACATATATAATAAGCATATTTATAGTATAAAATCTGTATGTGTACATACAAAGTGAGGTGTCTTAGACATCCTTCCTATTGAATGGAGAGCACTTCAGGCCCATTCAACTTTTTATTTCGCCCCAGTTTTGGTCTTTCACGTGTGGTTACAGTGGCAACACAAACACCACACTTTTAAGGCCCACATAAATAAACATGCCTCGATCACTATGTTTAAAACGCTTTAAATAAGTGCTACCTGTACAGTGGCTTCTGTAAATTTGTATTTTATCTGGAGGATTGAAGTCTACTTCTAAACCACGAGCAAAATCCGACAATACCCTGTTTATTATGTGCAATCTTAGAACTACTCGTATTTAAATTGTGTTGAGGATCACCTGCCCTAATGTGTATGGACAGCACCATCCCTGTGAATAACCTCTTGCTAATCCCAGGGACCTAGATCAATGCTTTCTAGGGAAGAAAATCCCTAGGGTTTAGGGAGGAATCAGGCTCCCCCCGTATTGCTATCTCAAGGTCTCCTTGTCAGTTTGTGTGTGTAAACAGAATGGGCAGAGGGTTTATTCTCCTGACTCAAGCCTCTGTCTCTCGCACTCTGTTATATCTCTAAGTCCCCGATCAGACTCGATGGACCCACATGGAAAAGTACAGCTGGCGGATGCTCACGTCTGCAAATCAAATCCCTGACTGTGCAAGGTGAATTCAAAAGATCTAATCTCATGGTGAGGGCACTGCATTAGGATTTGGAAATCTGAGTTTCACTGGTCAGCTCCGGGGTCCTTCGAAAATGACTTTGAGTCAGACCCTTAAACGCATGTGAGTATGTTTTTTGCTGACACTGGTGGAGTTATGCATTTAAGGTGCAGATTCTTGGAAACATCTAGGATGGTTTTTGTTGATGATGTTGTTGTCCAGTAAATCAGAATAATAGGGAGCTGTTCTGCTAGAAATAATCCTGCTGCTACCCTTGGAGAGGTATTATAACCACGAGTATGTTCAAATGAGATAGACCAACAGAGACAAAATCAAACCAGTGTGGGAGGATGCAAATGAAAATAGCTGTTAGATGATGTCGTCGGTAATGGCTGAAAGTACAACAAACCACTAGTAGCCAAATTTGAAAAGATTTCTTTCCTTTAAATACCTGTAAGACAAAGAAGCTGTTTGACCTAGGACTCCTTATGTTCAGTTTTATTTCAAAATAGATAATTTGTTTAAGTAGCAGACCCTGAAGAGAGTGCTCTCTCTTCAGTACGCATTCTGCAAAGCGTCAGGTTTGCACGAAAACGAACTAGATAGGCAATTAAAAAAAAAGTAGGAATGCCCTTCAGAGAATTCAATCCGAGGTTTTTATTCTTTTTTTTTTTTCCTGGAAATTGGCTGTTACCAGAAATATGTTTTCAATTTTTGAGGCTTTTGGGGTTCTAGCAGTAGTTGGCTATCAGATCAGCTGAGAAATCCCGCTCAGTGTTCAGAACGTCTCGTACCAGTGTGTAAGTTAGACCCCTTGAGCAGGTTTCTCTGCTGAATGAAAGGGGGCGTCTGTAATTGTTTTGAATTGCTCAAATTCTTCACTCTCTTCAATTTGGAAGCCAGCACTGTCACCAAGTTACACGTTACAAGTGCCCCATGCAGTTGATGTGTATGTTTAAAGATTTCCAACTGGACAGAAGGTGGCCTTGCCATTTTTTAAGAGGTCTCTGGCACAGTGGATTCCTCTGCTTTGGAAAGTTTAAATAAACATCTAGCCTGAAGAGTTTATTATCCAAACCGAAGTTACAAACTTCTCCGTATTCATTAGTGTTTTGTAGCTGTTAGTGTTTAGTCATCCAATGCTCAAATTAAGGATTTTTTGTCACAGCAGAAGCTTGCAGCCTGGGAACATGGTCTGGAGGAAATAAAGCATGACTGAAACACTGTCAGGCAGATTATTGGCTGGTGTTGTGCAGGAGGAAGTCTCTAAACTAAGAACCCTCAATCAATAGCCAGCAGCGTGCGCTGGCAGCCCAGAAAGCCAACCGTATCCTGGGCTGTATCCAGAGCAGTGTGGCCAGCAGGGCGAGGGAGGGGATTCTGCCCCTGTACTCTGCTCTGGTGAGACCCCACCTGGAGTGCTGCGTCCAGCTGTGGAGCCCTCAATATCAGAAGGATATTGACCACTTGGAGCGAGTCCAGAGGAGGCCACGGAGATGCTCCGAGGGCTGGAGCCCCTCTGCCATGGGGACAGGCTGGGAGAGTTGGGCTTGTTCAGCCTGGAGAAGAGAAGGCTCCGGGGAGACCTTATAGCACCTTCCAGTGCCTGAAGGGGCTACAAGGAAGCTGAGGGGGACTTTTTACAAGGGCCTGTAGTGACAGGACAAGGGGTAATGGGTTGAAATTGAAAGTGGGGAGGTTTAGATTAGATATCAGGAAGAAATTCTTCATGGAGAGGGTGGGGAGGCACTGGAACAGGTTGCCCAGAGAAGCTGTGGATGCCCCATCCCTGGAAGTGTTTAGGGCCAGGCTGGCTGGATCTTGGAGCAACCTGGTCTAGTGGAAGGTGTCCCTGCCCATGGCAGGGGGGTTGGAACTAGATGATCTTTAAGGTCCCTTCCAACCCAAACCATTCTATGATTCTATGATTCTATGCATAGAGACCACCTATATGCATCTAGGACTGGGAGACTGAAAGCTTCTGAACCACAGCTGGTGGTGGGACTTAGATCGTAAAAGCTACAGCTAAAGATTTCTTGGCTCAGACTGTGGATTTTGCATCCTGAGACATGGCAGCTAAGATAAATCCTAGAATGTGTAATCAGCTCATGACTACATGCCTGCTGGGTATGTGAATCATTTCTCTAGGAATCAGCTGATACTGGTGGATAGTTATGCTGTGGGATCTAAAACGTGGTGCCCTCAAATGACTTCACTTGAAACCCCTCCAAAACAGGGGGTAGAGTGTTGGCCATGTCAGCATCTGCCTGCTGGTCCGTCAGAACTTGTGGAGTGATGCTGGGGGTGGTTCTGCCTGACTCACGGGAGAAATGGAGGCCTGGAGAAATCCTTTTCTTGTTTGGTGCCCTGACTTACTGGGAAGGCATCTGGGGGAGTGGTGAGTGAAGTGAAGGAGACTGCAGGAATTTTAGGCCAAGCCAGGGCGGTGGAACTCTGAGGTTTCTGATACGCCCTGTAAAAGCACATTTTAGCCATTGGTACGGGTAAGCTCTTCCGTTCATTACTATAATGGTAGATGGGCCAGTGGATACAACAACCGCTAAATTTCAGGGCCAATCCCTAGAAGGTTTGCTTGTCCTTCTGGCAGTTTTGGAACACTCCATGTGTGTCTTTTACTGCAGCCGACATGGGGCAGCATGTGGGAAAGTTCTTCTTAGGCCTGAGATGCACAACCAAGTTACCCTGGTGTGAGTCCACTGGCTGAATTAACCGTGTCCTTGCCATTGGTCTGCAGGAACGGTAGCTCTCCGTGAAGATGAAGCCGCCTCTCCTTACTTTGCAGGGAATGTGCCCTGGGAAGGTGGACCTGAGAGCACTCTGCCTCCAGCGATGCTGACCTCAGTAATCGATTCTGAGATCGGCAGCAAGTGCCCGTCTGCTTGGCAAGAGGGTCACTGCGCGTGCCAACGCAAACCAGAAAGTAAAATCACAGAATGGTTAGGGTTGGAAAGGACCTTAAAGATCATCTAGTTCCAATCCCCCTGCCATGGGCAGGGACACCTTCCACTAGACCAGGTTGCTCCAAGCCTCATCCAGCCTGGCCTTGGACACTTCCAGGGATGGGGCATCCACAGCTTCTCTGGGCAAAATATCCATCAGTTTCACACCCATAAGACGTTGCTGGTGGATTCCTTGTCTCATATGCAGGAAACCGATGCCAGGGTCATTCATGTGGAAAAGGTTGTGTTTTAACATTTCCTAAGGTCACTATGGAAGTTTTATGTAAACAGAAGGTGGTGATCTGCTTACAACTGAATTTGTGGTGAACCATCTCCTTCAGAAATCTCAGCGTTAAGCAGTCCGTAAACGTTAAGTACATTTTTCTAAGTGATCCCTCAGCACAGCACATCTGTAGATCACTTTCCTGCTGTGATCCACATCTGTCTGCAGACCAACTAACGGCACGAGCGTACGGATGAATGCGTCCTTCCAGACGTGCCGAAGAGCTAACGCACAGGGAATTAAACAGTGAATATGGACAGGATCTTTCACATCCTTAGAAACAGATACATTGGGTGTTCTGCGATTTCAGTCAAATTGTGAGTCTGCATAATTAGGAAGGCATTTGCACAGATATGAAATAACTAGAATAAATTAGGTGAAGAAACAGAAATGAAAAAGCAACAGTCTTGATTTAAATAATATCCCTGCTCACAGCTTGGCTAATTTACTGTGGTAAATTATGTGATAAACATATGATACTGATTTCTTCTGTACTAGAAATTTTTCTTCTGGGGATTGCTAAACGTTTGAGTATTCCTGTCCTGCAGCAAACAGGAATATTTAAGAATATGGTGCAGCACCATCCTCTTTCCAGTTACTACTATTTATCACTTCTATTGCAGCAACAGCCATTGCCTGCCCACTGATCCAGGTGCAGGGAATGTTTCAAGTCCAGCCTCTAACTAAACTATGGAAGCTGAGGAGAATCTCCAGTTTGATGAAAATTGAAATGTTTTGTGGCACATAAGATTTTGTAACCACTTATTTTTGTTTATCGCCAGCCTTCTCTCCTTGGAAAAAACCACATGTGGTTTTCAGCTTGCAAAGAAGGCGTTGACAGCCCATGTTGTGGCAGGTTCTCTCCAGAAAGTCGGGCTGGCTGCCTCCACGGCTTCGATGAGGGCTCCCAGTTTACCCCACAGTGAGATATGTGCAGTTGACCTGAGTCCGAATGGTGGTTCAATTATTTTTGTTGTTTGTTGCGGGGCTTGGACTCTGCAGATTTATGAGCGTGTCCCTGAGCCAGTCACTCCTGCTGTCCAGGCTCTGTAAAAATAGCAGTAAAGGTCGTTTTGCTACATTAGAAAAAAATTCCCTGTGGCACAGGAGGCTTTTTCCTGTGGGTAGTCATGGAGCCGAGCAGACCCAGGGCAAACCTGGCGAAGCTTGATGTGAAACACCCAGGAATGGTCCTCACTGAGGTTTAGAATGTTTTCTTTTGGTGGTTTTTATTCTGTGGTTCTTGCATTTTAGGCAGTTTTTATTGCCATGTTTTAATAAGTTTTGGTGTTATTTTTGTCTTTTTAAGGGTTTTTTTGGCACTTCTCATCATGGTGTTTTTCTTGGGTGTTTTTGATGACTTCTTTGCAGTTTGGTTGTATTTTTGCCTTTGTTTCCAGGCTTTGGCTTTTTTTCTGGATGTAGTTTGTAATTTTGGTTTTAGTTAACTTTTTTTTGCTGGGCTTTTTAGTGTGTCTTTTGGTTTTTATGTGTGTGTGTGTTATTGCAGATTATATGCATTTTTTCCTTTTCTGCATTTGTTTCCACTTCTTTATTTTTATTATTATTTTGTGGCTTTTGCTTTTTGGGACTGCTTCCGCTTATTGAATTTTCTTTTTTTTTTTTAATTCTTGGACTTTTTTCCTCTTTGCTTTAATTTTAGTCTGGCATTGAATGACATTTTTCATTATTTGGCGGTTTTGGTGAGTTTGGGCATCTTTAGTGCTGTTTGGCATTTCTGTTGTTTTCAGGCATTTTTTGTGGTTTTTGCTTTTGGCATTTTGAGGCATCTTCTGTCTGTTGGCCTGTTTTTTTGGACAGTTTTGGCATTTTTTTGTGGTTTTGGCTTTTTTTTTTTATTTTTAGTGTGTTTATTTTCAGCATTTTTGGCTGTATTTCAGCATTTTGAAATGTTTTGAGAGGAAGTTCCTGACAATTCTTTTTCTTGCAATATTTTTGCCATCTTGGCAGTACAGGCGATACTATTTTCGGACGGAGTGCTGAAGGCCCTAGTGAGACAACATCCTGGGGACACTGCTGCGTGTATCATTTGTTGTGGGGCTGGCCACCATGTTTTTCGCAGTTCAGCTGTTTGGAGAGAGGGTCTAAAACACTTCTGCAAGTAAATGATCATAGAATCACAGAATGGTTTGGGTTGGAAGGGACCTTAAAGATCATCCAGTTCCAACCCCCCTGCCATGGGCAGGGACACCTTCCACTAGACCAGGTTGCTCCAAGCCTCATCCAGCCTGGCCTTGGACACTTCCAGGGATGGGGCATCCACAGGTTCTCTGGGCAGCCTGTCCCAGTGCCTCCCCACCCTCTCCAGGAAGAATTTCTTCCTGAAATGAAGAAGTGATGCTGGATGCTCTGCTTACGGGACCAAATAGTGTGACCTGATCCTGGACAAACTGTCTATGATTTCGGGTTGAACCTGGAGGAAGCCTTTCATCACAGAAAGGGCTGTTCAGGGAGGTGGTTGAGCTACCATCCCTGGAGGGATTTAGGAGACATGTGGACGAGGTGCTGAGGGACATGGTTTAGTGGTGGGCTTGGCAGTGTTGGGTTAATGGTCAGACTTGATGACTTTGAAGGTCTTTTCCAACCTAAAAAATTCTTTGATTGTATGATCCTGGACAAGCTGTATGTGATTTTGGGTTGAACCTACAAGAAGGGTGTCTAGAAACCTGAAAGTGTCCCCCATTAAATGCTTTTAAAGGCCTCTGTTGCGCACATGGTCTGTGGGAGGTAAAAGCAGCTCACTGCACCACTCAAAAAATCTCCTCTCTCATCTGCTCTCAGAAGTGCTCTTTCCCCTCTACCAGTCACAGTGACATGTCTAAGAGGATGCTTGAATTCCTGGAAAAAACCTGTGGAACCTCTGCAGTGGTCACGCTCTGGGTACTAACTGGAAAAACCACTTTTGGCATGAAGTTTCTCACGCCACACGAGGGGTGTTGTCCTTGTAAATGCGCCCGCTTTAAATCTGTTGCTCTCATTCTGCTGCTAACAGAGGAGAGCCGTGGTGTGCTCTCATACGTGGTATCTGTGTGGCTGGGGGGCTCCCTGGGATTGTGTGCCATTTCCGTGGTGATCAGTGGTTTTTACTGAAAAGCTTGGTGTGTCAGACTGATAATAGCTTTTATAATTTGCGCTGCAGCAATGCCCAGAGGGTTGTAATCTGACTGGGGACGCTCTGTGCCAGGCACTGCTTAGACATGGTGTAGCTACATTTACAATTAAATTAAGCTGCTAAAAATGGGAACCTCTCTTGCATGCACAGCAGGAGAGAAGGGAACCCCGGAGCCAGCTGGGATTGCCCATTTTACCCATCAACCCAATTTTTCATAGCAATATAGCAGTGATCACAAGAGCGAGGGGTCTCAGGACCCCACCTGGGGTGACATTATTACTTGAATTTGTAGTTAAAGCAGCACAGATGTGAAATGCTTTAGGACCTCAGCCTGCGAGCCTGACTTCACATCTGTATGTGCCCAAGAGGAGGTGGTCCAGGATGTTGGAAGCCCATACAGACAGATGGAAGTAGCAGTTTCTCTGATACGGAAAAGTGAAGAACGGCAGAGCGAGCAGCCTGTGCTCACAAAAGAAAGGTGCGGCAGAGACGGGAGCCCAGCAGCCCGGACCTTCAGCCAGAGCAACCCTTTCCCTGGTAGACGCGCGGGCCCATCTCGGGTGTGCCATCGGTGCAGTCCTGCGCGAGCTGCACGCTCAGGTCCTGCCGGCAGCCTGGCCGGTTCCTACAGGGCTCTGCCCCCGCGTGGGACAGGGCGAGGTGAACCTCTGCGCCGAGCGGCCCCAATTCCAGGTATGCTTTCCAGTACCTGAAGGGGCTACAAGGGTGCTGGGAGAGGACTTTTTACAAGGGCCTGTAGTGACAGGACAAGGGGGAATGGGTACAAATTGAAAGTGGGGAGGTTTAGATTAGGTATCAGGAAGAAATTCTTCCTGGAGAGGGTGGTGAGGCACTGGGACAGGTTGCCCAGAGAAGCTGTGGATGCCTCATCCCTGGAAGTGTCCAAGGCCAGGCTGGATGAGGCTTGGAGCAACCTGGTCTAGTGGAAGGGGTCCCTGCCCATGGCAGGGGGGGGGGAACTAGATGATCTTTAAGGTCCCTTCCACCCCAAACCATTCTGGGATTCTGTGATTCTATGCCCAGCGACAGCCCCTTCCCATCTGCATTTTCAGTGCTGACATGTCAGTGTGGTCAGGAAGCAAACACACCCTGCAGCTCCTTCTGAGAAGAGTGGGGCTGAGGCTGGTGTTAATCTTGATGCACTAACGGGACAGTGACTGCAGTATGCCTTCAAGCAGCGTTTGCACTGAAGCTACTGGGACTACAGAAAGCAGCCTGGGTTTCCAAATCTTAATTAAATGCCCAGTGAACTAGAACAACAAAACAGCAACTGAAGACGATGCAGGTTTACTCTTTTTTTTGTTTTGTTCTTAATCAGTAGCTATCTAAATATCAGATAGGAACTGTAATTCTGTAAATGCATGTGGTAACTAGACGACACGAGACTTTTTTCCATTACGGAACAGTTGTCTACAAAAATTCATCCACGTTTTCACTGATTGTTTGGGAGAGATAGACGAACACATTAATAATGCTGAAATCATCGGTAGAATCGTTTATGGCCCGCTGAGTTTAACTGCTGGGTGTTGCATTCATGCCCTAGCAATTTATTTAATAATGTTTTCCCACCTTGAAACATACTGTATCATCCCAAATCATCTGTTTGAAATGGTTGTTTCAATTGCTCAGTTGGCTCTTGATAGTGTAATTTAACATTTTCATTAGCTCAGTAAAAGAGAGAATGTAAGGTCTTTTATGTTTCAAAGGCATAATGTGTGTCATGGTGGGAATCAGGTAGGAATTACTATTGTTTAATGAATACTTCACGGATCCTGTAAAGTAATTATATAGTGTAATTAAATTATTTGAAATTCAGTTTCTAACTTTGTTTCCTGAATAGACTCAATTTGATCTTTGGGTAGGGAATAGCTGGCTTTCAGTTAAGTCCTCTGTAGGCAGGGTAGAGAATGTGTCATTTGAACATAGGTGGCTTGGGACTTCATGAGTAAGAAAAACAAAGAGCTTCCTTGTTTTGATCTATTCTCTGTTTGACGGCTTGTGTTCAGCAATTGCTCTCAACTACTCACTGAATTAGCTTATTTAAAATCTTTTTCAATAAGTGCATTACACAGCTATTAACAACAGACTTGTAGGTGAAATCATACCCGTGCTTAGTTTCTCAACAGGAATTTCCATTCACCACAGTAATGCATGCAAATCCGCCTGCAGAAAATACAGCACATATGAGGGGTCAAACATAAACCAAATATTTGCAGGGCCTGATCCATTAACTCCTACTGAGGCAAACTGACGTGGAACTCGGCGAATGCATTATTCGTGTGCCAGGTGTGCTTTGGACATTGCTGGCCCTGTTTTCATCCTCTTTTCGGAAGAATCCAAGCTGACACCTCACAATTCTAAAATTTCCAATCCTTTTGTTCCATCATCTGGGAAAATAAGTAAATTATTTCTATCTTGGATTGGATGAAGTCAGGTTTTTTCTGTTGGCTAGCAGGCCTTCCCAAGGACATCAGTGTTCTCTTGCAGTAGTTTCATTACGGTTCCATTCTGCAACAGCCCGAGACCCAGCAGATCATACCTACTACTGGACCTCTGTGCTGGTCCTGTGACTGTCATAAAGGGGTATAAAAATCAACCAGATCTGTATTTCTCATCTTTTAGGGTAAAAGAGAATTCTATTCAGGAAACTCAGAAGATGAACTATAGAAAATTACATATTTGAAAGTTCCTAGTCACTGAATTATCAGTGAATTAGAGCACAGGCACGGTTTTGGAGACGCAATTAAAAATATGTTCCAGTGTTAAAAAAGTTCCTTCTTTTCCTGCATGGGAGTAAGATTCAGCTCTGAGTCTCAGCGCGAAAAGCTTCTGAACCTGAAGGCTTGGTTCAGGTCCATCTCTTGCTGTGTTTAGCAGTAAATAAAGAGGTTTTCATGCCTGATTTAAACAGTTAGGAGGGCTGAGCCAGTAGCTGAACAGTCAAGGTCTGAGTATGTCACAAAATGTCAGGGAATGAAGTGTGCTTCCGAAGGAGGGAACCAGCCGCAGAGCATCTGCACTCCATGAGGCATTAGCCGGCTATTTACTGCGAAGTCTGCACCTTCACTTCCAGAAAAATGAGTGCTTTAAAAACACACTTCAGTATAAACAGCCCTGCTTTTTCATGGAAAATTAAATAATCATGTTTTAAGGGATTTTTTTTTTCTGTAAGACTTTTAAGAAGGCAGCCCAAATTAATTTCTTTTCTAATTCAAGTTTTAAAAATGTGACTGAGTTCAAGATGGACCATAAAGGAATGCAACCTGCCAGCTTAATTAAGTTTCTGGAATGCTTCTGGGCAAAATTAATATATGTGGATGAAAGCCAAAATCAGCCTGACTGAACAGATTTTAGCTAGTACACAACAACTCTCAGAAACACAGGGACCTTAAAGTACCCAGCCTAGCAATATTAATTACAGTGGTTAGAGAACTGTCTGTCCTTTTTGTGGATGCCAATCTACATTTATTGTCGTTTATTTCAAAGCCAATATGGTTATCAGGGCAATCTTAGAGTAAAATTAAAAATTAGAAGATGATTTGCCATTATTTTCTGCTTCAAACTCTTAATAAACTGCAGCTGATGAAAATAGAAAGCTAGACTTCCTCAAATAGCCTGTGAAACAGAATTAGTTCATAATGCAGTAACGGCCTCTGATATTCATGTCCTTTAGGAACGTGGGCTCCTAGCTTGGCCTTTATCTCTTCCTAGAAGAGGGTCTCTGCATTAAACACTTTGTTAGTCTTGTCACCAGACAGGGCTCCAGAACATTTGGCATCTTCAGCAGCGCTTCCTGTAGGCTGCATTCATTTGCCATGGAGAGGAGAAAACAGTGTCCTGCAATTTGCTTCCCTAATTCTTCATGCCCATGCCTTTCCATGGCGATAGCTCTGCTGCAGTCCTGTGTACTTAGCGCTTTATTTCACACCATTAAAGTGGAGGTAAGGTAGCAAAGATACATTCTTTAGCTCGGCAAAACCAGAGGACTCATCCTGACGTCTTTACTGAAACGCAGCTCCCGTTGCCTGCTGAGGGAAGTTCACCCAAGGAAGAAGGCCAGGATCAGACTGTTTAGGGAATATTCTCACGTATTTCCAGCCTGTGTTGTTGATCAGCCCTGGTGAGCAGCCACGGGAAGTTCTTGTACTGAAAATACAGGATTGCACTGCACGATACGTACATGATGGCGATCAGAGAAACTGATTAACTGGTGTCAATACGGAACAGACACATTCTGGGTTTTAATTACGCCCTTGGAGGAAGGTCAGCATGGCCAGTCTCTCTCTGTTCTGTGAAATCCCTCCTTTTCTGTGAAAAGGACTTTGACAAAACCTCTGCTCCGCAGTTTGAAGTGGCCTAGAGAGGCTCGGAATTAATGCACTACATGGACTGCTTTCACTAAGCCGCTCCTGGAAGGGTGAGGCGGTCGTTGTGAGTGACACCCCTGGCATTTCTCTGCATTGTTGATGATGACAGTCCCTTATCAGTGAAAATTACACTTAGAAAACATCCAGGAACCAGAAATTATCTCTTAATCTGCTTTTCCTTTCCATTGTCATTACCAGTAAGCATTTGGTATTTATCAAGTTGAAAACAGGAACCAATTCATGCAATTTTCTTCTGATATCAGTAGGTTTTGAGCTTTAAAAAGTGACCACTGACTGACGGCCTATTCCTGACAACTCTGTCCTCACCCCGCAATGGCAAAAGCTTGCCTGACTGAAGCAGGTAATTTCAAAGGCAGGAGAAAACACTGGAGCCTGCTCTCCCATGTGTTACAGTGCTTATTTGGATCTTCTCACATCTGAGAAATGGGCTTTTAAGCACTCACCATCTGCCAAATACACACCGTTTAATCACAGACGTTTCCTTTCCTTACAACACTGTCCGGAAAGTATGGGTCCAGTTGACCACTATGACAGTTCAACAAGTTTAGTGACGCCAATTTGTTCTACAACTGGCATAGTGAAATTTTTGGTCAGTTTTATAGCTGAACACTAAAAAGACTTCAAATAGGTTTTGAAGCAACAAAGATATATATATTTTCTTTGCAAGGCCTTGTATCACCTTCTGGAGTACAAAAGAATACGTGCACATCATGTCAGATCCCTCTCATTTTTTCTGGGCTTCAGTGTGTCAATTGTTATGAATAATATAGGAAGGATATCTGTTTCCCAAAGAAGTCTATAACAAAACTCCTACTGATTTCAAAAGGAAAGTCCTCTCCCTAGGCTCAGATCAACCAAGCTATGGCAGTATGTTGCATACAGATTTTACAAATACATATGCAAATATATACACATGAATGTAAACCCCATGACATTATATAATAGTGTTAAAAATGAGAGTCTGGTATTTTTATCTCATAATTTCTAATCATATTTCATTAAGATTAATGGCGCCTAATTTCCCTTGTGTTCATGTCACGGTTGGTTTTAAATCCTGTCTGTTATGTAGCCTGACGATTTTTCATGCAATTATCTTTCAGGAATTAGTATAGCTGAGCAATAAACTATTAGCAAAATAGGCATTGGTCTATCTAGAATTAAGCATAACAATGCAGCCTGAATCTTATCCTTTAGATGCTCTGCTTATGAGTTGAGGTTATTTTAAAACTACAAAGCATTTTGAACTTGGACTCTACGCAGTATGCTATACTTTTGAGGTTCTTTTTGATTAGTGAAGGTGACGTGGAGTTTCATAAAAGCATGCATAAAAATGTGTAACCTCAAGACATATGAGCAAATTAATTTAGACAAAATGGAACAATTTATCCCTGCGGTAACTGCATGGAAATTGGTGGCAGTAAGCCAGACACTGATTTGGACCATCAAATTTTGTATCATTTACTTAGAAGTTATTTCCAGTTGGAGCTGGTTTAGTCCAGGTTGGCTGTGTTGAAGCTCATCTGGGACAACCGCTGTCTGCAGATTTTGAGGGTCATGGTCTGCAGTTCAACTCCAGTAATGTTCGGGATTACAGCCTTCGCATGGGAGATTTTACTCCACTGTTCTTAATCCTTGTGAATAAAAAAGGATATAAATATTGGGGAATGCATTCTGAAGAGGGAAATAAGCTGCAGGCACAACAGACACAGTTATAAAATATTAGCTGTCTTCATAAGCAAAACGTTCCTCATTTTTTACGTACACTGCGGCTGTTCCAGCTTCCTTTGAAGTCAGTTTTGCCTTTGATTTAAATGGGAACTCTATGGGGCACAGACAATTTAAGTCATCACTTTTTCACATTTTCACTGCTTCATTCTGACAACTCAGAGCATCCAACACTGATAGCAGTGCCTTCGAGTGAGCCGTGTAGCTCTGCTGCATCCATCCATCGCTTAGTGCTGACAGCTGCTTGGAAACTGTGTCCAGGCTCAGAAACTTGTATTTACTTTGGTGCATCTCTTCAACGGTCCATGTCTGAAAGTTCTGAATTTTGGACAACGTTTAGACTCACTGGCGTATTTTCAGCCACAGTAGACTGCACTGATGAAATTCAGAAAAGCCAGACATGATTCTAAATGCAGTTCTGAGGGGATGACAGAGCTCACATTGTTTCTCTGGAGAGCACTTATGTTTCTGTTGTATCAGAAATGATTAAATATCACTTAGTGTTTGTAAAGTGCTCTGAAGGTGAAATGTGCTATACAAATGATACATTACCATTATTTATAATAATACTACAGTATGCCTGAAGAAATAATCATGGAACTTAATAAGAAATTAATTTTCCTGATGGGTTTATTTTTAACATCCCATAAAATTTAATAGAAAATTACAGCCCTGCTCTTGGAGTTTAACGTAATGTTTCAGAAGACCTATAGGAAGGACATACTTCTCTCTTTAGGGAATCTCATGTGAAACTACCCAGAGAATCCCACAAGTTTCATTTATGTTAAATTCTGCAGGATTTTTAAAAAAATTTTCAGGACATAGAATGAGAGATTATTAATCCAGGAATTTGTTTCTCCTATGCTTTCTGAAATTACCTATCTAAAAACTAAAGGCTTCTTACACTCTGCAGAAGAAAGAGCAATCAGATTTCTCAAGAGAAAAGTCTTTTGGCCTGTGTGTTCTGTCACATGAAGAGCTGTTACAGTGTGTTTAAAACGCATTTAGTGGGTTAGTTAACATCACTTCAGTGTAGAACTTTTGATGCCAATGGAGCTACATGGAATCCTGCTAGTCAGCATTAGTCTCACACATTTCCACAAAGCCTAGAAGCAAATATATACATTTTTTGTATGCTCTGGTCTCCGTTTTCCTCTGTCTTCTCTTTCTGTATCTCTGTATCTTTTTTTTTGATTCCTTGCCTGTATTTTTCCATTGTTCCTACTTGTTAATAGGAAAATATTTTACTGGCAAACTGTAATATTAGAGCAATATTTTGTTACTTCTGGAAGAATATTCAGGGAAACAAAATAACATGTGGAAGTTACTGAAATGAGAAAAGTGTAGACATCGTTTGTTAGTGAAGTCCCATCTTCAGAACTGGCTCACTGTTGATTTTCTCTGACAGTCCTTGTTGCTTTAACCGAAGCAATCCCAAGTTACATTTTGTTGTGGTTTAACCCCAGCCAGTAACCAAGTACCACACAGCCACTCTCTCACCTCCCCCTTCCCCAGTGGGATGGGGAGGAGAATTGAGAGAAAAGACAAGGAAACTTATGGGTTGAGATAAGAACAACTTAATATTTTAAGATAAACAAAGGAAAATAATGATGATAGTAATAATACTAATACTACTACTTATAATATGTAATGAAAATAATGAAAAATAAAACAAATTATACCACCCACAGACCAATGCCCAGCCAGTCCCTGAGTAGCAAAAGCCAGAGGCAGCGAGCCCCAGAGCCAGAGCTCCGGAGCCAGACCAAGCCCGTGAGAGAGAGGCACCCCTGCCCCACCCCCCCAAACCTATGTACTGAGCATGACGTCTCACGGCATGAAATACCCCTTTGGTCCGTTTGGGTCAGCTGTCCTGACTGTGTCCCCTCCCGGCTTCTTGTAGAGAAGATGATGGGAACTCAGGGGCTGTATCAGAAACTAAGAAAGTCCTTGATGTGATGTGAACACTGCTTAGCTACAACTAAAAACTTTAGTATGTCATCAATACTCTTCTCAGCACAGATCCAAAACACAGCCTCATACTGGCTACTGTGAGGAAAATTAGCTCTGTCACAACTAAAACCAGCACACATTTGAAATTCAAGGAGTTGGCTGAGTAGAATTAGGAGGAACTATTTTACATTTATTATGAAGTTAAGGGAGAGTGTTAAGGAGGACTTCATTAATTTCATTCCTTTGTGAAAAGTAATCAGCCTTAAAACTACTGGTGCAGCAAAGAATTTGAGACGTAGAAATACTCAGAATACTCTGTGGAGAGTTTGTCTGCATACTGCTCTGTCTACTTTTATGGATGTGTAAAGGTCTATTGACACGTTTTTGCCCAGTTTCAAATGAATTGAACTTTACCACCAACTACATCCCCAGAGCTGTCTAGCTAGCAGTCAGCTCCCAAAGGCCTAAGATATAAGAAAAGAGGAAACAAAAATAGTCAAAGCAGCTTTCACTTAGATAAGAATAAGCTTTTAGAAATAAGGCCTGTATTGTGGAATTTACAGATTAACTAATCCCGGGATTTGCCAGTCAGTACAAAGAACACTGTCTCAAAAAGGGAAGAATGAGAAAGTCATGCTGCGTTTCAAAAGGCAGTTTAATGGAGTCTGAAAACAAAGGGATGTGGTGGAAGCAGGGATCTGACTGGATTGGGGAAAAGGGTGGGTAGTGCTCAGTTTCTCACACAAGACAAGCTCTGCTTGTGATAGACCGAGACAGTATGAGCCCATCGTCTAACACCAGTCAGTAAAAAGGATGTCCCCGTCTTGCTGTGGGTGTTGAATGGTG
Source organism: Eurypyga helias (assembly GCF_000690775.1). Taxonomy (NCBI): domain Eukaryota; kingdom Metazoa; phylum Chordata; class Aves; order Eurypygiformes; family Eurypygidae; genus Eurypyga; species Eurypyga helias. Next base: position 6,414 of record NW_010239010.1, on the reverse strand, counting down.
CTTGGGACAAGAAGGTTGAGTGCAGTGACGGGGTTGGACGGGTGACTGAACGGGTTGGCTGTTGTACCCACGTGCTGGAGGAAGCGGAGGAGCACTGGTTGATTATGCCTTGAGAAAGATGCTGCATGCCAGAAAGCTCACAGGTAGAGATCAGAAGGGGGCCAGAAGCGGTGCCATGAGGATTTGGAAGGGCCCTTGTGCCGCAGAGCTCTGCACCCATGTGCAGGTTGTGGGAAGCACTGTCACACAGAGCGTACCCTCCTCTACCTCCCCTCTGTGTGCGGAGCAGGACAGAGGAAAGAGCCAGCTTGCCTCTGACTGCCAAGTAAAGCCGGAATACGAAATATCTTCACTAAGAAAAACAGTGCTAAGCCTAAAAGCAACACCTTTGAGATGGATTTGAGATTCTTTATATCCCTGTCTCCAGCATGGGGTCAGTTCTCCAGCTAGGACATGCTGACCAAGGAGCTTGGGCAGCAGAGGGGAAGGGTACACCTGGATCTCATAGTCAAGGGCCCTACAATGGCATTTGCAGAATGGAAGCATTATGCCTTTTCCTATCTATGCCCATTTAATTTTTGTTTGTTTTGCAAACTAATCCAGCATTGCTGCGGGATGTTCCAACAAAACATGGTTTCCTAGTTTTTGTCAAAAAATTCTACTCAAAAAAGTCCATTTTTGGCTGATCAAAACTATTATGTTCCCTCATCTTTCCCT
>NW_010239010.1:0-5637 GCF_000690775.1 Eurypyga helias | reverse complement strand
ACTTCAGGCCAGCAGGCAGTTAAAATTTCTTCATAGAATTTAAATTCAAGACGATAAAAACATTTTTTAGAGAAACAGCTCTTTGCCTTGTGCTTCCTTTACTTAAAGTTATTATTTTGTTTATAGCATATTCCTACAATTCCTTGTCTTTTTTTCATCTCTCATAGGTGTAATTTCTGAAAATCTCTCACATGCAAATAATGTAATGAGTGCAAGACAAAACTTGACTTGTGCCATTGTTGAAAGGGCTTGTCAGTCAAGAATTCTTGTGCCTTTTTCTGAAAAAGATGCACTACAACAACAATTTTGTAATTTCCAGCAGGGAGAGATTTCTCTTTACAGGAGCAGCTGGGGAACCAGATGGAAAGTCTGAAGTCTGTCTTTTTTTTTTTTTTCCCTTGCTTTAACTAAGTTCTCTGCCATCAGAGTTGGTTCCTTTTCTCAGGAAATAGATGTGGCTGATATATACTCAGCATGAGATGTGAACGTTCCCTCCTCTTTAAGAAATTCCTGTTGTGTTGCAGACTTGCCAGGTCAGCGCTGGGTTTGTTCACCTTTCGGAACACACAAGGTACCCTGCAATAGCTGGGTGCTCACAGGGATGCGTGTAGAAAACAAGGGGAGTCGCAGTCTGCCTCAAGATGACTGTCTCTGAAGTGACCTTGAGTCATTTTTTCAGAGTGGGCTCCAGTCAAAGCAGCGTGTCCCAGGCATTTACCTGAAACCGATCTCTCTTCTAACCATTTTGTAGCTTAGAAGACGTAACCAGACTCGTTCCATTTGGTTCCTTAAGGTCGGTAACAGAGAGCACTTCCAGAGTATGCTGTCTTCCAAATAGTTTCCAGAGGGCATTTCCCAGCTTCAGAACTAGCACACCATTCTGGATCCGAGCTGAGATTTAAGGTTTCTTTTTGGTTTTGATGATACCAGTTAAGTCCTAAGCCTTTCACCTTCCCCCCTCCCCGCCCCCATTGCCAGTGGCAATTTGCAAAACGAAAGCGTGTGTGTACTTACCCTTCTTGACAAAGCTAAACGGTACCAAAGTCTGCCGTACCAAATGCTTGTGACTTATTTGTAGCTTTGGGTATTTTTGGGTATTTCTTATTTTTTTCGCTGTCCTCAGTTTTAACAAGCTCCACAGGTAAATGTGCTGCTTCCCGATATGTCTACGTACCTCTGCGGTTCTCCAGCCAACTCTATAGTCAAAACAGAGCAAATCTTGCTTCAGAATTTTAAAATTTTATAGAAGCGTAGAAAATTAAATAATTTACTGCTTAAATAATTTAACTCTATTGTTCCATTCATACAATTCTGCCAGAGACTGCTGTTTAATTTAGGGGCAAGTGACATTTCTGGTAGTTTTGTCTAAGATGCTTTCCCTATGGAGCTCCTTATCATACAACTTGTAGTAAGTACATGATTTCGCTGATTTTGGTTCAGCATGTAGTTAATTTTTCTGAGTGAAGTGTATCATATCCCTTGTTCTTCATAGCGGGGGGGATAGCTCCTATAATTTTGAAGAAATAATATTAAAGAGCATCCTCGTTTCACATCTTTCAGTGCTATTCAGCGGGGATTGTCTTTCAGAAGACATTTGCTCCTCTTTGCCTGAGGTATAATTCTTAGAAGTAAATTAATAAACTCTAATATTTATTGTATCTTAATAATTAATTATAATAATTTTGATTACCACAGCCACACAAATTCACACGTAGGCAATACTCTCACCTTCCCTGGCCTTTTAATTGCTACCGTGTTAAGCTGTATCTCATCCCATATAAATTATTCCAAGACCTCTTCTTTTACTAATCTGTTCTCTGCTGACATCACCATGAGACGGACACAAACTAGCTGCCTGCGGAGATGTGAATTCAAGAGTGCTCATCAGCAGATGGAGCAGATGTAGTCAGATTGTTGGCTGAACTTTGTCTCCGTGAAAAAGGATTTAGAAACTCAGCCCGCAGTTTCTGATGTCGTCAAAAGGACCTGAGCGATTAACACCGTCTGCAGACGCATCCTGGCAGGGTTAAGCCAGGTGCTTTGGAAAAGGCGTGAGTACTTCCCATGAGCACCACTCACCGCTGGTGGAGATGTCGCATTTCCGGAGGACAGCGTCGCGGGTGAGACAACACAGGAACGTTTGGAAACTCTCCCACGTGCTGCATTTCAACACAGAAATCGGTGTGAGTGGCAGCACGCTTAGAGAAGGGTGCAGGGCTGTCCTGCGGCTCCTGATGAGCCCCATGGCTGGTTCTCTTAGACCCTACCCTCAAGGAACCATTACTCTTGGTCATTAACTCCACCAGAAAATGAGGCGATAACTGATTTAAAGCCCATCGAGGGCACGGCCTTAGTCAGAGTCAGAGCGCAATGGGGTTTTTGACTCTTACAGAACCAAATCGAACTGCTCACCCACGGCTGGTCAGCCTTGCCACCTTGCTCGCTGGAGTCTACACTCTCACCAGGGCCATCGGTGTTTTAGATGGCTGGGAATATGCCAGGCTGGAAGGTGTCTGTGCTGGCTGCTTTTTTTTTTTTCTGTTGTAGGTGCAGATGACAAGATACTTATTTACCCTGGCAGATTTAAAAGGGTGCAGGGCACAATATAGGACTTAGGACTTTCAGTTTTGCTGTTTCCAAGGCAGGGAGTGAAAAAGCAGAGCTGCTGTTCTGCTAGTCAAGGCAACTTACCAACTCCCATCTGAAGATAAAGGGATTGCTGACATGTTTGAGCAGAACAATATGTCTTGGCATTGCTCCTTGACCCTTGTTTAAGAGCCAGATGGTAAATGTTCTCTTGCCAGGGTTCTATGTAGAAAACAGGAAGTTATTTTGCTGAGGAAATGGCAGGCATGTCACATTCAATAGGCTTGGAAAGCTCGCAGCTTGTGCCTCCTCTTGACAGATCAAGGGAGGCTGAGGGTAGCGGTGAGCTGTAACAGGGCAGTCCCAGCGAGAGGTGATTCCCTTCTGCAGGCAGGGCAGTTGCTTAACGACGCATTACACGCTTCTGCCTCCTGTTTAATGCTTGCAAGGAACTGTTGGAAAGCGGATTCCAGTACCCTGGATTGCTCGCCTTCAGATGTCTACGGGCAGGCTACAGGCTCCCATGGCAAAGAGCCTGGCATTGCTGTATCTGCCCGTGGGGACGCACTGGAGCTTATTTCGGGGCGCTGCTACTGTCTGCAGAACTGCCAACTGTTGCCATTATTTATGCAGGTGTCATGGTCACAGATGGGGAGAGTGATTCAGCCACACTTGTCTGAACTTGATGTCTTTCACAGGCGGTCAGTGGCTCTGCATCATGACAGGAAGAAAGTGGCACGAGCAGCCCAGCTGTAGGAGCTTCTCTCTTGTGCTGAACAAAAGGAAACACAAGAGAGGAGGGACAAAAAGAAGTGTAGAGGCAGACGTGACATTTAATATTGCCAGAGGATGTCACAGCATTGGGACTTTTCCCTCCTTTCCCCACTAACATAAACATGATAGATTGATGTTGGCTCCAATTCGAAATTCAACCAGCTTCTTTAAAGCAGAAGAATAATGGGTGGGAATGGTTTACATGTTTGAAGAGAAATGGGACGGTACTTAAATATGATAAAGCATTGTGAAATGATTACAGGATTGTTTTGAAATGTGAATATTTAAAATCACTCAAATCCTTATAGGATAATTAAACAGCTTACAGGACATGGTCTTTTCTAAGTAACTGGTGTGACTGCAGTCCTCTATTACTGGATTTAGAAATACATTTAAATTCAATTCTTATCCATGAAGAACATTTTTAACAGTCTATTTAAATATGGAAGCCAATGAGGAATTATACTGGGTACCAGACTCTCAGCCACAATAGCCAGGTTTGGAACTAAAACAGGGTCTTGGAAACAGGAGTGTGGAATTAATTTTAAAAGATTTACCAACTCATGAAACTAGGCAGAGGGATTTAATTAAAGTCAGAGGAGATGAGAGGTAGCTAGATTAATCTTGGAGGCTGGATTAGTTGATGAATGTAGCCCTTTTGTCTGTTCTTAGTTGATATTAATTTATGGCGCTGTATTCATTTTCTGCCATGTATTTTAAAGAGTTCCCACGGCTTGGGATAGTTAAACATCTTTTCACCTCAGCTACTTTGTTTTGTGATGTATTCTGTCAATGGTTTATGATCACGATCTAAGTCACAGGATAGCCTTACTAGTCCTTTACCGTAGGTGACTCTGGTTTCAAAACAAACAATTTTTAAAGGCATCTACCAAATGGAGAATACCAATTATCAAATATAAAAGAATGCCACCCAAAAAATAAAAATAAAAATAACCATTCAGAAAGCAAAAATTCAAATAATAAACCACTGAATCACACAAATACATATAAGAAATTTCAGTCAACTCATTGTTAAGAACACAGTAAATATGAAGACAAAAATATGCCTGGATTTAACAGCTGTTTGGAATCTAACTAAATCCTCAGGAATCCAGAAACAAGTTTGCTTGAAACAAGCCCTGGATGCATCAAATGTTTTTAATATTTCTCATGGAGTCAAATGTCATTGTATGCACTTGACGACACAATTCCATTTTCAGCCTAAGGTCAAAATCTGTCCTTATTTCTTTCAGAAGTGGTTCTATCTATCCTTTATAGTACTCACCATCGTTCTGATGAAAAACTATTCCAGTGCATGGCCAGCAATACAAGCACTACCTAGATGAAAGTTCTTTTATAGTAGCATGAATGTTGATTCTTTTAGGATTCAGATGTGTTTGTACAATAGGAAGCACACTTATTCTAAAGTTGTCTAGTGAAAAAAACAACTTTTTTATAAGCTCAAAGAGTTTTTCATTGACAGCTCATAACCTTCATTTAAAAAAACACATGTTATTTTTTGCCCCTCTACCTCTTTTGTTCTCCTTGGAAAAGAAGGCTTTTGTTCATGTTTCTAAGTTAAAGAATAGTCTTTTTCTTTTATTTTTCAAAACAGTGTTTTGTTAAAAGTTCCATTTCATATTTTTCCCACTTTAAGCTCCTGTAAAACTTTTACAAAACAAACACAAAACCCAGATATTTTCATATCAGCAACCATCAAACCCCTAATTTTTAAATGTTTGGCGAGATTATTAGAGAGGAGTAGTCTTTCTGTCTTACTGGATTTGGAAGGCTATGTTGCTCGAGTATGATGTTTTAATTGGTCCTGTTTGACACCCTGAATGATGAAACATATTCTCATCATTATGGACCTACATAATTTCTGTAACAGCTAATCTGACCCACCTTGTTGATTTTAGCAATGATTTTCAGAGTAAAGTTACCTTTTGCATGTTGATTGAAACGGTAAGCATAAAGGCATTATTCTATGACTATTTCAAGAACGTATGAAGAACCAGTAGGTGCTTTTACTTGGCAGATTTCTTATGCATGCTGAATATGTTTCAGCTCTGGATAAGGATATGGACAACTGAAAAAAATATTACTAAATGAAAGAAGTCTATGATAATGGTTTAAAAGAATGCAATCATTCCCTTGTTCTTCTGTAGTAACTCCTACATCTTTAATTTTCTGGGTTTGTGTAGTAGTGTGCCAACAGAGGACACCGTATGACAGGTATGTTTGCAGGGGTGGGAATAAATCACAGAATCATAGAAT
>NW_010239009.1:8215-20699 GCF_000690775.1 Eurypyga helias | reverse complement strand
TAACCATTCTATGATTCTATAGACAAAATCTATCAATATACTTAATTTCATTGGACTTTAATGTAGGAAATGACAGTAACTTTTTTTAAACTTAGGGCTTTTGCTTTTTTCTTGAAAAAAAAAAATATTATGAATGAAGGTTGTAAGAACCTGTATGCTATATGTTTCAAAGATAGAATGGACCATTAATAAAGTTTTGTCTGGGTTTTGAATTTGGAAAGGTAAAGGCAGTTATTCTGACATTTGGGAAGTTTTCACGTCAGCAGGACACTGTATGAAAGCATGCAATCCTTTCTTTTGGGTTTTTATGATCCTGCTAGGGCTGTGGATGTTCTGGGTGGGATGTGGAAATCCAAAATCAACAGGAATACAGAAAAATACAGATTCTTGTGCTACAAATAAAATGAAATTAGCTGTTTTGTTGCATATAGATTTTAAGAGTAATAGAATAGAACCCTTTTATTCCAAATCTGATGTGCTTTAGATAATAATCTTAGGTTATCTCCCTATTTAATACACTTTAAAAGTTTAAATGACATGATTTCCTTTATGCTCACGAAGGGTCATATTAATTCAGTGGTATGTCATCTTTCAGTCTAAGCATTGTAGCTGACTAGGGATGAAAACTGAATAGAAGAAACTTTGATCTTAGCAGATTCAGTCAAGTAACTCCCAAAATGGATTTAGTCCCTTCATGAAAGCTTACCTTTCTGACTTTTTTTTCAAGAACTTTAAGGAACTCTAAGATGATAATGAGACTTGGAGATTATATCTGTCAAAGATAAATGTATATCAGAAACCCTGTGCAACCTCAGTTCAGAGGTTACTTTAACAGGTTTTAACATCAAAAGTCATTATATTCTAAGTAGTTTCAAATTCCATGTACTCATCGTAAAACAAAGAATGCTCTGTTTCTGTTACCTGTGATGCTCAAGGTTTTAGTAAATATCTATTTGACTGGAGAGGGTGTTGTGGGGTTTCTTTGGTGTTTTTTGTTTGTTTGTTTTGGGGTTTTTTTAAATTAATTTTTTTATAACTCTGCAGTTCATGCTTTCACTGAAGCATGGAATTCACAAGGACATAATAAATCCTTAAAATGGCACTCAACTGTTTCTTTAAGTTTTCTAGAGGACTAGTCTGAATTTCATAGTAAAGTAAAACTACAAGATTTGTACTTATAATCTTAAGGTCTCAGGAGGTCCTAATACAGGAATACTTACTGATTCAGTTTTCTTGATCCTGACCCTAACATAAAGATGACAGATGCTATATTTAAAAAGAACTGTACAGTGCTGAGCAGAAATTGATTAACTTTGATATTAAGAATGGCCTATTCTTTTAAGCAAGACTGTCAGAAAAAAGGATTTGACAAAAGTATTAGGAATCAGAGATTCTTCTTTAGTCCTTGAATTTTCAAAAAGAATGTATGTATCTTGTATTAATTTCAGTTGAGGTCGATGACTAGGGCTACCAAAATCACAGAAAATCAGGAACTACCATGCTAATAGTAATGTGCTCCTTTAACTTTAGAAATTTAGTTATGCATATTAACTTCTATAACTTTCATTGTTAATATTTTTAAAATTTGAATTCTCCCTAAATTTAAATTAAGTGAAATTTAAAATTAATTCCAAGCTGCAGTGAGTAGTGTTAATATGAAAATATGTATGAAAAAGTAATAGGCATCTAAAATTATATTTCTTGCAAAGCAGAATGAGAATCACTGAAACCCTTAGAAAAGTGTAATTTTAGCTGAATGATACGTGAAATTCCTTGAAGACTATAACAGATTATGAAAGAGACCAGGTGAAGTATGTAAATGGTAGCATTTTCTGAAATGTTGTTTCTTACTTCTTTTTTCATCAAGGGCATACCATTCTCTAATGATTCCAATAGATAATCTTGCAAATATTTTCATCTTCCCTTCTGGTCTTCCAAATCTTGTTTGCTAACAAGATTTGGGGATCTTGTGGGATAAATTCACAATAAGATTAAGGTCAGTTTTCGTCACATAATTTCAATATGTCAGCTGAGTAGGGATACACAAATTTATGTGGTTTCTGTTTATAAGAATCTCACTCTTTTCCTACTAAACATAGACCTCTCACTCTCATCTTTTAAGAAATTGGATCAATTTGATCACATGTAAATGTGCACATTTGGAACAGCCTCTTCAGTTGAATCTGCAAAACCCCAGTTTCTTTTTAATTCAGATTTTATTACATTTAACTGCATGGATAGTTAATTTCAGAAACCTTCTGGGAAGCCTTCCAAACTCTGCACTGTCTCTCTCTTAGATGTGTTGAAGGTCTGAAAGTTGATAGAATAATGGTTTCTTCACATCTCAGACTACTGATTCAAGGCAGTTCTTCAAGGAATGCAAACTGATCCCTGGCTGACTTTTATTGCAAAAGTACACATTTTGAAATGAGTTGATAATTAGGCAATCAGCTTTTATTTGCCAAATTTAAATAATCACCCACCATTTATTTCTGTTAAAGAAGACACTAACAATTTATGAATATTTTAAAATGTTTCTGAATATTTTACAATGTAAAATGATGAATGCAGAAGTCAAAATAGTTCTGCATTTTTTTTTTTGTTCTGTCTTCCCAAATGCTTTTTTTTCTTGCTTCTGTCTTTCTAAAGGCTTGACTTCTTATTAGTTAGTGCCTGATGACTCCTCCTGAATGTTTTAGAAGGCAGACTCTCCTGTTCTGTCTGGCTTTCTCCCAGCCTTCCTGGATTGCTTACTAATTCATGTTCAACAGTTGATGTTAAAATGGCTTTTTGTCCCTTGTCCCGACGCCAGAACCCTCAGCTGCACAGGTAATCCCCAAATACATTATTACAGGAGGGTCAGTCAACTTCCATGGGACATGTAGAAGAAAGCAGGTCAACATCTAGATACTTTAGTTTCCAGCAATACTAGCTTGACTTCATGGTTTCTAATTAGTTTTAGATTTGCCTACACCAAAAATAAGTGTAATGCTTGCTTTATTAATATATGCTGTGCTTTGTACTATTAATTTGGCCAAACACAGTAGTGAAATGGCTCTGCTACAAGCTTATCTGCTACAAGCTTCCCATCTGAGAAATGTTTCCTTGTTGGGGAGTGGAAGAAAGGTTTATCTTGTCCCTCACCCCTCCAGTCAGCAGCATATTGTCAGAGAGATTCTGTGGATTCTGTTTGTATCTCTTAAGTTTTCCTCCAGGGCAGATTGTCATGAGAAGCTTGTCACCCAAACAGGAACCACTTAGTAACTCTGTCTTACTGCCTTATACTCCCTGCCTGAGAGAGCTACTTAAATACCCAAACATCCTTTGGCTTTACGGAAACATTATATGACAGCTTTGCAGAGTGCCTGGCTTTCATTCTCAAGGAAGAGAAATAAAAACTTCTGTTACGAAAGATCTATTTAAGTGGTTTTGTCTATGAATAAATGATATTTCTCAGAAAAGGAAGAGAAATATTTAATATTCTGCTTCAGGGAGTCATGTTTCTGTTTTCTACATTGCATATTTTTTTCTCAGGGCCTGTGCCTGTGCTTTTGAAGAGATCTCAACAGAAGTGACATTAAAACAGGAAGTAGTGACCGAATGAAGAGAACGTATTTCAATACTTAGTCACCTCTGGCTTTGCTTTGCATTAATTTCATATTTATTAAGGTTCACGTTCAGGAAACTAAAGATTAATAAGTAAATGTTAGTACATACTCTGAGGAGAGAAAAGCAAGAGCAATTATAGCAAGATAGCTGGACAAGGAAAGAGAAAATTCAAATAAGAGAGGCAGACAAAGGGGACATGAAAACACAAAGACAAATCTGAATATACTGCAGAATCACCAAGCCTTGTAATTACAGTCCCAGTACAGTGACACTATATTCTACTTCCTATACCACTTATTAAAGGACACTATTTTTTACTTTGATTCCTCTGTGTCCGAAGGATACCTTTTTCCTGAGCAGTGTATCAGTTTGCTGTCTGTACTGCCATGACTGCAGTGAGTGCATAGCTACATTTTAGATTAGGGATTACAGCAGGTTTGTGATCTTAATCTGTGGGCTCAATCTCATTTTAATCTGTAAAAAGTGAGGGAAGCTTTTGTAATGTACGTGTTCAGAGACAGAAATATGACAGAAAACCTGTTTCAGACAGTCTTTGATTTCCAAATGACTTCAGACTTGTGTAACATGGCCCTTTGCAAAACTGATCTGTGTGGATGGAGCCTCACTGTCCTGCTTTGGGAGAGTGCCCATCCCCTGGAAGGATACAAACCCACATGCTTTCTAAAATGCCTTGTTTTGAAACATGGACAGGTAAATTGCTGCCAAGATATCAGGGCTATCAACAACTTGGTTTGCTTTCCATGAAATCATCTTTGGAATGTTTACAGGACATCAGAAGAGTTGATAGTATAACCTGACCTCGGCTGAAAGTGGTTAGGAATTGAACCAGATGGCATTCAAAACCATTCTGAGTTACTAACTCAACCTGGTGAGTCCTGCCACTCAGTTTGTACGTCTGCTGTCATGGCAGCATTGGCCTTGTGGGAGCACTACTGACAAATCTCGACTAAGTAGCTGTGTGCATAACACCAACTGTTCACCTTCTCCAAATACTCCTCCAGAGGCTACCAAGCTTAGAAATTTCATTGTAAGAAAACTGTTTCTTACAATTGTCTAATCAAAATATGTATTTTGTGTTCATTGAATTGAGGGAGCCATGTTTCTGGTTTGGAAGTAGCATTTCAAATAAAGGAATCTTTGCATTCCTTTTTCTCTCACAGAATTTATTCTCTTTTCATAACCATCAAAGCATCATGCTGTTTCGAAGTAGTTACTGTCAAAACTTCAGTTATCATTTTGCTGGTACTGAAATTTTGTAGAGTTGGTGTTTTTAAAAATTCTTAACTCACTCTTATCTTCTTGTTCACATTCTGGAAAGCTTTATCTTTAGTAGGACATTTTCCTGTTCAATAATTGAACTTGGAGTTTTTTTTCTGGTTGATTTACTTCTGATAAAAATCAGTGTCAAACAGTTGCTTGTATTTGGACAATATGGTAGAGGTCATCTTCTTTTAGTGCCTTAATTCTGGTTAGCACAGGCCAGGCCAACAGAGGTGTTTTCTGACATCAATATCAGTTTCAAATAACTAGTTCCACAGATTCTTCGAGTTGCATGCTGTCCTGTATGTTTTCCAAAATAAATGTTAGGTGTGTGTCTGAAATGTTCACTTTGTTCAGTGCTTTCTTTTAGAAAGGTATTTAAAACAATTTCTGTATTAATAGCCAGGAAAAAAAATGCACTGAGATCAGACATGCAATTAAGAATTTTTATCTGATACCAGGGAAGAAACAAAGGTAAAGCATGTTGTCCTTTAAATAATAAACACACTTGAACAGGTATCTCAGAAGAAAAAAGATGCATGCCTCATATAATTTACTCTACTCAGCATATTTCTGGCCAATTAATTGCTGGAACACTCTGGGAAATTTGACTATGTAAATAATCATAAAATAAGCTAATTTGGTTTGGACAAAATAATTTTTCTTATCGTATTTGTTGAAAAGATTTTGGAGCGTGATGACATAGCTGTAAATATTTGAAATCTAAAAGGTTTGTCTCATATTCTATTTAAAGTCAAGGATAAAACCATCATAGAAATAAAATATGGAATAGTTGTTTAAATATCTTGTAGCCTAAAGTGACATTTAATAACTAATTATAGAAATTGAAAATTCATTCTTCTTTATCTTACTGAGGTAAGAATCTATCTATGAACAGTACAGTAATAACAAATTAAGTGTTCGAGAGTGAGTCTTTTTCTGAAAAGTGAATATGCAGTGTGGAGTACTGACCACTATCAGCTTTCAACATCCCAATGTGCTTTGCTGTCATTATTTACATAAATAATATCATCGAGAGAGGCTTTTTATCTTGTACGAGTTATAATTGGTTTATTGCTGTTTTATTCTTTTATAGAATTAATTGAATATAACGGAGTGTTTTTTTTTTTTAATTTATATTTATGCCACAGGGTATTGGATTTAATATTTATATCTTGCTGATATAATTTAAAAGGCATTCATTTATTTATTTACAATTTAGGAATATGTCTAGCAGTCAGCATTATTCAGAAACATTCTGTAGAAGTTGCACTACTGTTGATGAGTTACCTTGAAATTAAATGCTACTTCAGTTATAAAAAAATAAAACAGAAAACAAAACAAAACCAAAACCAAAGCAGATCACTAGATAATATGCAACTTCTGTACTTCATGAGAATATCACAAAAAAATATTATCTATTATATGCTGAACAGTACTCCAAGCCTACCAGTGTGATCCTGCTGCATAATTTTGCTTCAGAAGAGAAAAAGAAGTTTCAAAAGTAGCTGCATCTCAGAGCTGAGGATCTGAAGAGCAAAAACTCTGATCTACTTTCCCATGGAAGCTGTTCATTCTTTAACTGAAGTAGGTTTGAAAATTTATTCCATATAGTGTAAACCTTGGTAACCCTTTAATAAGGGGATTATACAGGTAGATATGAACAGCAGTGATGAGACTCCCTCTAGTAATGGTTTTTTGATGGAGAAGGCGACATAGGAATCATCAAGGAAGTAGAAAGGACAGTTCTGCCCATGATTGACCTTGATTTTTGCAAGCAGGGATTGATTTTCATAATTTTTCAAACTATACTAAAAACTCAAGCTCTCAATTTCCTCCTTTTCATGTGATTAGAAATTGAACTGTTATAAATGGTGAATTTAAAAAATAGTCCTCCATCTTGATACTTTTTGTTGTTGTTGTTGTTGTTTTGGTTTGGGTTTTTTTGACACAAGTTTGTCTGGTTTTCTTAAGAGCTAACTCCCAAGACTGTCAGTGTGGTATGAGATCAAATTTATAGGCATTTTTTATGTTATAGTTCAGAGGCTTTGATTTTAGTTCTTGTAAATCAACCTGTGAGCAGCAGTAGAGGGAAATTAATACAATATAATATCTTCAATTAAAGTGGCTTAGCAGATTTATATTTTGAGTGATTGTCTAATTGTCTGTTTGAATTTGACATTTACCTTAAAAATTTAACTTGGAACATATCAGAAATGCTGCTTTTACTGATATAATAAAATGAGCAGTAATAAATGCTGGTTTCATACAAAACAAATTCTGCACACCGGTGAATAAAGAGAAGGCAAGTACTATATGCCTAAAACTTGATCATTCTACCATCATTACAGATGTAAATTCACTTGAATATATTAAATCAGCTTGAATTAATTTTATTTCAAACCACACCACTTAAATATTTGAAAATATAAGAGTAGTAAATCAGAACTTTTATTTAGAAAATTATCTCAGAAGAGCTGTAATTAAATTAAAGATACAGAGGACATAAATGAATTTATTTGTGTTGGTGTTCACTGTAGAAGAGACTGGGGAGTTGTGTGTAAGCCCCGACTTCCTTAGCACATAAAAGTCTGGAGGTTTGCATCTATATAGAAAAGAAAAGAAAACAAATAAACAACCTTTATAAAACCTTTGGGAAGAAGAGGAAGAGCCTAGACAAGTACAGTGATGTAAGCGTATATTTACAGAATATCATAAAGGGTGGAATCACTCAATACCTGAACAAATACAGTTTATTTGGGAAGAGTGACATGGCTTTTGAAACATGAGGTCCTGCCTTGGCAGCTGCTATGTAGTTCTTTGAAGGTGTCAGCAAGCACACAGATCAAGGTGATCCTTTTTCTCTAAATTGCTACCATTTCCAAAAGGATTTTGACAAAAATCTGTAGCAAAAGGCTTTAAGGAAACAAAAACCCCAATAAAATACAGAGGAATGACCTGCTATAGATAAGTAACTGGCCAGAAGAAGGCTGGATTAAATAGCCAGCTCTTAAATTAAGGGAGATCACAAGCTCAGGCAATGTGCTGTTTGTGGAATATAAAGTAACCGCAGAAAACAAAGGAGCAGTGTACTCCACTGAGCTGTGTGTGCAAGCTGCTGCTTGAGTATTTGTGTACAGCAAGGTGACTGCTACTTACAGAAGTAAACATGTAACATTTTCTTTGTATATTGCATGCAAGATGATATCCAATATCCTATTTGTACTAAGAATACATCTTCTCAAAGATTGTACACAATGATAAATTAAAACCAGAAATATCTGTACAAGATACATGCCCCTAAAGTACATGAGCAGTATTTTACAGAAACTGCTTGACTTTGACCTTTGCAGTGAATTTTTTTTTTCTTTTTTTCCTACTTAACACTCAATGCCATCGGAGCAGATTTCCTTGATGTTTAGGTGCACAGAAACAATAGTACTGTAGGCATGATGTGGATTTATGTTTTAGCTTGATGGGGCCATTTAATTAAAAAGTGCACTTTGTATAACTGTTAGGAAAAGTTTTACATTACAAATGTTTTACATATGTGGGTTGAGTTGGTGTTTTCAATTTCTGCTTAAACTTGGCTTTCAAAGTTATCCCTGCTACCTATATCAGTTAGGTATCGCGAGGAGAAAATTCTACGTGTATGGGCAAGAGTGTATCTAATACATTCTTTACAGCCTCTTTAAGACAAGAGACAACTATTTAGTACAGATAAGAATTTCAAATATGTTAGTGAATCTTTAGGAAATGACATTCTGTGGGATAAATTATAAATCTATCAGAGAGCTAAATTTAGAAAATGATTGTCACCATTGCTGTGTGCTTCTTTGCATATTTTGACATTGTGACAACGTTACACAGAAACTTCACCAACCATGACTAGGTTTGGAATACGCCAGCTGTTTAATTGCCTATCACAACACAAAATGAGACCTTAGGAAATACAAAACAATATCTCAACTACAAAAATGAATTTAAAATCGCTGACTTTGTAAATTTTATGTTTTCAGAGAAGTGTGCTTTAAGAAGTCAATGGCATTACTATTTCTCTGTATAAGAAGAGAGTGAAAACAACACCTGATGGAGGTAGTAAATTTATTTTTGTAAAATTGACATTTTTACATAGAATTCTCAAATTTTATTTTTATGAAATGAGAGTAGCTGTAATTTAACTCACTGCAGTATAATAGGTGTAGCCTATGAAAAGCTGTGTTGATGAATTTATTTCATGTTTGCATTTCTCATTGTAGCATTAATCTAACGGTAGAGCTCTTATAGCAGCTTTGCATTCAGAGCTTCCTCTAAAATAATTTTCTGAGTTAGTAATTATGTTATAATATTATAAATTTTTTCAATTGTTTCTTAATTTTTCCCTCTAGCATGATTGGCAAATTTATAACATTACAGGTAGAGAAATTAGATACTTGAAAAACAGTGCTAAAAACAGTCATGACAAAATCTGAGGCACAGTTTTGTGTTGTTATACATTTTTTATTTTAAATTATTTAGAAGTAAGTGTAGGAAGAATTTTTTAGCAGATGTCTGGGCAATATTTTTTTTTGCCTTCAGTCTTATACCCTTTATCTTCCAGCTGTATCTTTACATACTCATTGAAAAAAATTGCTAGCCATTTGAAGTGTTCATGTGTTTCAGTTCCCACCTGAAAACTCTAATACTCATGCTGTCCTACTAGCTCACTTCTGATTCTGATCTAAGATGGTGATCACCTGTTCTGTTACGTGCTTTAATGCTTAAGATCAGGGGAAAGTCACATGTAAAAAACTGGGCAAATAACATACACAGTTCAAACAGAAAACAACTTCACCTGCAGAAGGATATCTGCAGAGCATCCAGAGATCATTTCACTTTTATGTATTAGGACATAGTGATAATTAAGAGGGGAATAAACTTTAAAGATTATCATCTAACTCCATGAGGAGGATTCATCTTTCTGATATAATGAGAAAAGATTGTACTTTTCATATCTGTAAATTCTAGGCATGATTAATTAAATTAATATTTTTCCAGACTTTTGCCCAGTGGCATAATTTGACTTTTTAATACAGTCTTTTTATAATTTTCCTAAATAGAGTGGAGGTAGGTGGGGCACAGGCATCAGTTCTGTCTGCTGGAGGAAGTGTGTCCATAATCGTCCCAAAGAAATGTAAGAGAGTTAAAATGACAGCATATTAAGAAGCATTAATTTCTACCTTTTTAAAAATATTTTGAGGCACAGACAAGCCTGTGCAGAATCCCTTAGATAATATCTCATTTTTAGTCTAGACACTGAATTACCACCTACAGTGTATGGTAAGAAATAACCAAAAGAAAAATCTTTTGAAAATTTATCTTCCCATCCTTTCAAGTTCTAAAATAAGAAAAGTTAAAACATAAGAGTAAACTGCATATTTCTGTGAAAATTACACAGCTTTTTAAAAAATTTTGGTTAAAAAAAAAAATTTTTTTCTTTTGCTAATGACTAGATTTTTTTTTTTTTAGTCTGGTTAAAAAGATAACACTTTAAAGAAAGTGCTAGATCATGTTGTATTGCCACATGGGGCCACATATTGTAAATCTTTAATAGGGAAAATGTGAAAATTTAAACTCCACAAGTTACAGGCACATTACCAGCTAACAATAGAGAAGATAAAGTTACAAGATTCAAAGCTCTGTGACATTGTTTGTAATAAGCATTTACATTTATGAATTCATTAAGTTGCTGTTCCTATATGTCATATTGTATTCTGGGAAATGTTATGTCTAACATTGGCATAGAAATATCCATTCTAAGCAAAATCAAACCTGCTAGCAAGGTAAAAAGTGACTTTATGGTTTACAAAGGACATGGCTGAACTGAGAATGTGCGAGTACACCCAACATTTTTCTGATGCAGTTTCAGAGCATGGTTACCTGTGCACTTCCTTTGGGAGAACATCAGGGTGTATACATAGGGACCGAGCTGGATGCAACCTGCAGTGGATGCTACGATCTGGACAGCAACTTTCAAAACAAGATGTTTGGTCAGCTTTTCTTCTTAGGAAAGTAGAATTGTGGGAACTTCCTCATGGGTGTTTGTCAACTTTGTTTATGGTCCAGAAAGAGGGAAAGACAGTTTACCTATGGAGAAATAAGAGTATATGTGGCATCTATAAAAACATATAAGCTAATTATGTAGCAGACATGAAGTGCTGGTGGAGAGATTTAAGTTTCTAATAAGTTACTTACACAAATCTCATTTATTGTTAATGGTAGCTGGGGCTTGCTTATATTCTCTGCCCTTGGTACTTTCTCCAAGTAAGGAAGCTGAGAGTTGAAATTAGGGATCTGAAAGTGCTCTTTAGGTAAGGTTTATTCACTATGTTACTGAAGAATGTGTTTTAGAATGGAGCACTGGCATGCTGAGAATGTTTCTCAAGCGAAAAACTGCATTAAGCATTTCTAAAGATGCTGCACAGGATTAATCCACTTCTGAACAGTGAAGTTATTCATCTGCAGTATGGTGTTACTCAGGAATTGTTGCTACTTTTTGTAATGAAGTTTAAAGCTCCTAAAATTACCTGAAAATTCAACTCTGATGCTCAAAACATATGCTGCATATTTTGCTTCAAAAAAGGTGGCAGATCACGTGAAAGGTGCGTGCATATGCATGCAATGTTGTGTATCCCCAAATAATAAATGAAGAAGAATGTAAAAGTAGCATTTTCTCAGTTTAGATCAGCAGCTTAAATGTAATTATAAATAACTTGCAGTGCTGTTAAAAATGCATTGTTGTTGGACACGACAAGTATCTTTTTGTAAAATGAAGGATAAACTGGTACGGAAGCAAGAATAGTATTCAGTGATGTTGGTGCGTTGCTGACTTTGGAGCAGAACCAGCCTTTTTCAGACACATGATGTGTTTACTTTCTGAAGTTGCTTGCGTTGTCTGGGGATGAGGATTAAGGCTTAGACTTTTTATGTTGGATGTGTCTGTGTCCAGAAGGTATTATTTATATGGCATGGGATTTAGGACATGATTCACATTTCCAGAAGGAATAAAATAATTTGTTTTCAGTAGGAAGGTTCAGTCTGTAAAGAGGGAGATTATAGAATTTTGATACAGTTGTTGTGAAGAAAAAGGTATACGTGAGAGCTTGTAGGTAAACTTGACAAGCTAATTAAATGCTGTCCAACTCTAAATTACTAGGGCTGTGGTAGAAAAGGAAAGTACAAGTATTTTGTAAATCCATATTTGACCAAGTAATTTTTTTTTTAAGACATGACACATGTTTTTTAAATTTTTATTATTAGAAAAACTTTAAACCTAGCAATTTTAGGAAAAATAAATCTATTAACATATGAGATGGCAAAATTATATATTTTTCTAATAAAAACCTCCTCAAATAGATAATCCCTCTTTCAAAATTGAAATTTACATTAAGTGAGACTGGGCTGATATGCTGAGTAGAGGAAACAATGTTAAGTAAAGAGCAAAAATCTGAACCTTTGGGCATATAATGCCCCGCATTGAAAACGCAGGAAATTTTTATTCAGTCATTAATAGTCTTGTTTGTGTAAACTGCCTGATTCTCATGAGCTGGGCACA
>NW_010239009.1:0-8184 GCF_000690775.1 Eurypyga helias | reverse complement strand
GGCCCAGGCCCAGTTTCAGCAGCCGCCTCCATCCACACACCTACAGAGATAGTTATCTGCCACGATTTTTTGTATGAGGTGGGAGAGGAACTCAGAGAACACTAGTCCCAGTGGCACCTGGTAGAAGACAAGAATTCCTAGATGGTCGCAGGAACCCTGTTATGTAGTTTGACATTCAGTAGGAGTAGGGAGTTTTGCTAACAAAGGGAAGCATACCTTACACATGAATATTCAAAATGGAGTTATGCTGATAGAGCTAATTAGTGGGAGATTTTTTTTTTTTTTTGGGAGCTGCTCCTAGTAGATATTTGTTTTGCACAGGAAGGATTATGAAAGAACTTGAAAGCAGGTGTTTATTTAGATTTGTTTTTCATTAATTTGACATATTTGTTGTCTGTGTGCATACACACTGCTGAACCAAGAATAATTGAGAATATGTGATTATTTCTTTGATGAATGTATACCTCTACTGTAAATGTAGTTACTGATTTGTAGCTGTGATTTTTTGAATATCCAGCAACATCCACCAGTATCCAAAATGACAAAAGTAAAACTGGTAGTTACTTGCATAGTTTATATACACATTGTTAAACTATAAAAACTATGAAGAGTATTATAAAATAACAATGATAATAGTGTTCACAGAATAGAAGAATACTTTCCCTTAATGAAATCAAAAGAGGTCAACATTTGAGGCAGACTAATATAATGAGGTATGACTCAGTTAATCTTGGTGCTATTAAAAACTTCAAATATTAGAAAAATTCTATAAAATGAAATTATAGCCTTGCAGTAACATTCTTTTTATTCAGTACTATTTCTCATTTATCAGGTTTCTGCTAATGGCCTTAGAGATTTAGAGAACATAATCTGAGTGGTGTGCTTCCAAGGGAACTCAGTTAAGTCCGCCGTTTGGATTATTGTTTTGGGATCTGTATGATTTAAAATGAATAAAACCTCCCTGTATAGCAGTGATAAAGATTATATGGCTTGCACAGTATCTTTCAACATACAGCATTTAGGTGAATCTAAGAGTGTAAATTCCTCCAACATTTGTCATGAAATAAAATAAGGATTTGGATCTGATCATAATGGAAGAAAAGATCAGCTTCATGAAATTTTTAATAAAGAAAAGCTGTTGCACATACCCTAAATGAGTTACATTGTATGTTTCTGTCAAAATGACATTCTCCTGTTTGTCCTAAGAAAATGAAAATATTTCAGTGTAAAAAATACTTCTCATTTCCAGTTTCCAGATGCCATCATATAAAAAGCACAACTTTTTTAGTCTAGCTCCTAAATTATCAATTAAAGACAAATTTTGGGTCATAGCATCTTTGGAGACTAGTCTTCTATTAACTAAGCCAGAGCTATGAGATCAGACTGGCCAAGCAGTGGTGTGCTAAAGCAGCAACTAGACAGGAATGGAAAATGAAATAATCAATAAAAAATTCACTGGTTTTTACTGACCAGGTAGACATATAACTTAAATTACTTTCTTAATCTGAACATTGTTGGGAATGTTGTCATGTTTTTATTTGGTGCTACCTCCCTTGGTGTCAGCCTTGGCTTTGTCCTCCTTAGATGGAATTCCAGAAGAAGCTGTTAATTTGGTGTTCTGTTTTAGTGATATATTTCACTAACAACATTTGCTCATACATTTACCTGTAATGTGATGCGTTAAATGCTGACTATTCTGAGGATAATGAGTAGGAATATTTTGGAGTTTGTTTTTCCCCTAGGTTATTTATGAGAGGAAATTATGAGGTATGTGCAGCCCAGTACTTTCAGTGTTTTCA
This sequence comes from Eurypyga helias, assembly GCF_000690775.1. NCBI lineage: Eukaryota > Metazoa > Chordata > Aves > Eurypygiformes > Eurypygidae > Eurypyga > Eurypyga helias. The sequence continues at coordinate 6,385 of NW_010239009.1, read as the reverse complement.
AATATTTGTCACCTGTTCGCTGGGCTAAGAAAATTCAACCATTTTTTCAGTATATTAAGAGAACTCAAACCCATGAAATAGAAAATTCAGCAGTAACTTTAAACAATATGGTTGTTGTACAAGTGCGTTTTCGAAAGTCATTGCAGTATTTTGCTGTTTACATAAATGTTTCTATCCACTGTAAGTATTGTAAACTATTCTCAGTAAATAACATTGTGTTCGTTAGGTAACATAACTCACAGCTTTCTTTTTGAAGTGTTCAGACTGCTATTGTTTGTGATACAAACTAATTTCTAAATATATTTACAAACTACAAAGCAACTTGAAAGTTTGTTTTGATCTGTTTGAGGTTCTTATTCAAAACTCTGTGAAAATTATCATATATGACGGGTTCTTTGGCTACAATGACAATACATTATGGAAAAGCTTGAAATGCTGTGAAAGGCTGTCTCATCATGTTTTTGTACTACAAAAGGCTCTCATTTCAAGCTTAGTCTCTGAAAGTTTGCCTCATCCTGTGCTTCAACAAATTAGAGTCTACCTTTTTTTCCCTGCAATTAGTTTATAATTCTTTAGGTATAGAGCCTCTTGTAAAAGTATATAACTTAATTTCAGGCCTAATTATCTGTTTATCAGTGATTGAGAATAAATTTTTATGTCTTTACTCAAAGATTTTAGGCATTCAGAAGAAAAGAACAACTGGTATTGAGAATGGACTTATTAATCTCATATTCTGTAATCTAATACATACGAACATTAAATTTTACTTAATTTTAGTAATTGTCAGTGAATAGTTTGTTTTGAGACTGCTGTTCACAGTGTTCAGTTTTCCGCCTAAAAAGTAGGCTCTGGAATGTGTGGAAGTTTTTGTGTTTGTTTCTGTATCATATATCAATTCCTTGATAGAAAGTAGGACTAATTCTTTTTTTTAGCAAGCCTCTCTGTGTTACGATGAAGGGTTTTACTTGGTCCTTCCGATGGGCTGCTTACAGTCACAGTGTTGCTGAATTCAAGAGGTGTGGGTATTTTTGGTGGTGGGTTTTCTTGTGTGTGTGGTAGGCGCTGTGTGCTCAAAAATAAAATAATCCTTTGCAATATTTTCTAGTTTTCTTGGAGAGCTGGAGTGCTCTATCCCCCAGTTTTTAGTAAATTTTCCCACTAAAAGTGAGACGTTAAGGAGTTAAGTGACTGAATTTCATACAAGTCAGTTACAAATCTCTTAAGTGCCCAATCATAAGAGTGCTTTCTGACAGACTCCCTTTCAATAAACAAAACCAACCAACCAACCAAAAAAAAAAAAAAGGCAAAACCAAAAACAACAAAAGAACCCTGAATCCAAATTTTAATGTCTTTTAACCTTTCCAGTTGCAAGAAAAGTGTATGAAAAGGCAGGATGCAACCTGGTGCACAATGGCTTCAGTAAACAGAATAACTGAGTAGAATTATCCACCTGTGAACAGATGTGATGCGTTTTGTTGGTTTTTTTAAACAAGGAAAAGAAAAGAAAAAAAAATTTCTAGACCAAGCTAAGCCTGTCATTCCGCATCCAAAACTGATGCTATGATTAAGAGATATATAGGTATATGAGGGAATGGCAGGGAACAAGATTAAGTGGGGGACAGCGCAGTTTCACCTGTAAGACAAATTTCCATACTATCACATGTATCTTAGGAAATAGGAAGATAAAACAAAAAGAAGTACTTGGAATGAAGTCTGACTTTCTGTGAAAGACAGAGTAGAAGACATGTATTTCTAAAAGTTGTGGTAGTAAAATAATTTAAATGTCCATGGAACCTGTAGTGACTGCTTAATTTTCTAACATGAAAATGAAAACCCTTTATCACAATTTCAAAGAATAGGGTTTTGTTGAACATTTTATCTTATGTATCTAACACTAAAAAAGTTGTACAATTTTCAAAGAACATTTTCCAAACAATTGACTGGACAATGATTCATTAATTTTATGCTGCTCTGTGTTTTTACGGAGTATGCATGTGTCTGTTTTCCTAAGATATTTCATATGTGAGGAAGAGTGTGTGTAGAATCCAGGAGTATAAGTGTCTTTGTATTAAACTGAGTAATTTGGAGAATGATAAATGTTTTTATAGGAAAGACTTCTTAACTATATTAAAGGATGAACTTCTGATGATTCCATAAGTAGAAATAAAGGCCTGTAAGGGAAAATTTTGTAAAAATAAAGCTTTTTCTTCTACCAGATCTTCATTATTACCTCTATTTTGGAACAAGTATGAAAAGTCTGTGCTCAAACATTCTCTTCTTTCTTAGCCTTGGCAGAAAAAAAAAAAGTAATTTGCTTTTGTCCATCTCTTAAGTGATTTTGGAAGGCAAATTCGACCCTGCCTTAAACAAAGGAAAGAGGAAAAAAAACTACAGTAAAAATTATACAAATATACAAAAAAAAAAGTGAAAATTATATATAGCTCATCAGGTCCTTTAAAAGACTAGGCCCTGTAAAATCAATTTTACTGAGTTAGGAAATAATTTCTGCACAACATCCTTTTCTCTAAACTGAAGATACATGGATTTCACAGATAGACCTCTCAATAGAAAAGGAACTGGGTGGATTGTCACACTCAGAGGGTGGTGGCCATTGGCTCAATGTCTGAGTGGAGAGCAGTAATGAGCGACGTTCCTCAGGGGTCAGTGTTGGGATTGGTACTGTTTAAGATCTTCGTTAGTCACATGGATGATGGCATTGAGTGCATTCTCAACAAGTTTTGTGGCACCAACCTATATGGTGTGGTTGACACTCTGGAGGGAAGGGATGCCATCCAGAGGGACCTTGACAGTCTGGAGAGGTGGGCCACTGCCAACCTCATGGAGCTCAACAAGGCCAAGTGCAAGGTCCTGCACCTGGGTTGGGACAATCCCAAATACAAATAGAGTCTGGGTGGGGAATGGATAGAAAGCAGCCCTGAGGAGAAGGACTTGGGGGTACTGGTGGGTGAAAAACTGGACATGAGCTGGCAGTGTGCGCTGGCAGGCCAGAAAGCCAACCGTATCCTGGGCTGTATCAGGAGAACCGTGGCCAGCAGGTCGAGGGAGGGGATTCTGCCCCTCTACTCTGCTCTGGTGAGACCCCACCTGGAGTGCTGCGTCCAGCTGTGGAGCCCTGCACATCAGAAGGGTATAGACTGGTTGGAGTGAGTCCAGAGGAGGCCATGAAGATAATCAGAGGGCTGGGGCACTTCTGCTACAATGAAAGGCTGATAGAGATGGGCTTGTTCAGCCTGGAGAAGAGAAGGCTCCAGGGAGACTTTATTGCAGCCTTCCAGTACCTGAAGGGGCTACAAGGAAGCTGGGAGGGGACTTTTTGCAAGGGCCTGTCCTGATAGAACAAAGAGAAACAGGTTTAAATTGAAAGCGGGGAGATTTAGATTAGATATCAGGAAAAAGTTCTTCACGAGGTGGGTGGTATGACAGTGGAACAAGATTTGCAGACAAGTTGTGGATGACCTGTCCTTGGAAGTGTTCAAGGCCAGGCTGGATGAGGCTTTGAGCAACCTGGTCTAGTGGAAGGTGTCCCTGCCAATGGGAGGGTGCTTGGAACTAGATGATCTTTAAAGTCTCTTCCAACCCAACCCAATCTATGCTTCTATGATTTGGTTCTAAATTCCCTGAGATTTAAATTATTTCACTTTAGTATTTATTTTTTTAGTGGCCACCTAAAATTAAAGTATCTTTTCTATTTTAGCATTAAACCCAATTAAGCAGAAAGACTTACAGTTCAATAGGCCAATGTTTAGAAAAGATGTGAATGTAAATTAAAGTTACAGATTCACTTATACAGATCGACTTCTTGGATTTTCCACCAATATTCAATATATATATTATAATCCATCATACCAAATATTACCACCAAGTTGTTAATTTTAATATAACCTAAAATAATGGATTATTTTTAATTTTAAAACATTAATATAATTTAATTGATCTGTAATGGATATACTTGTATTTGTCGCAATCTTGGAGATACTTTCCCCTCTGCCTTTAAAATACCTACCAAAATGTGAATCCCGAAGGCACACAAAACCTAACAGGACAAATAGCTATCACTTTCAGCAACAAATCCTTTCTGAATAGCAGTTTATTTCATGTTCTGCACAAACCATACCTAGTGCCTTCAAGACCTCTTTTAGGGGAGAGGGGTTGGTGAAGTGAAACAAAGTTTAAGTGACACTGAGCTAAAACATGTAAGGCGATTTCAGTTTACTCACAAATGTATTATCTGAGACAGAAATCAGATTAGAAGCAAAATGAAGACTCTGTTGATGTATTTAAATGGATGTATGAAAAAAGAAGAAACAAGCAGAAATAGTAGACTGCAGAAGCAAGTGGGTGACACCAATTGTGATTTTCTATGCATTACTGGAATCTAATGTGCTGGTTCATATAGATGGAATATTAATGAGAATGAAAATGAGTAACTCCAGGAGCCATGCAAAGGTAAGATTTGGAGAGGTAGTTTTATGTCAAAGGAATCTTGGTGTCTGGCATGCAAAATAAAACTCCAGGGAACATAGCAGTAAAATCTTTGAGAAGTGGAAAATAACTCACAGGGAAAAAAAAAAAAAAAAAAAAAAGATGGGTTATCATTTACTTCTGACTGCTAATGCTGAAGATACAGAAAACGAAACTAGAGGAGATCTCTGAAAGTTTATGAAGTTATGCTTAGAACTGACCTTGTAAAAATAACTAAGATCAAAGGAGGGAATATACAGGAAAAAAAATTAATACTAATTTCTCAAAGTCCAGATTATGCTCATCCTTTGGGTATTAAGGAAATTAGCTAGAAATATCCTGCTGTACAACGGAGAATTTCTTTATGAAAACTCATGTTTAACTGGGTAGGTAAGCAAATATTAGAACAAAGCAAATGAAGTGACAATTTTCAGAGGACAGAAGAGTGAACTTGGTAATTAAAGATAATTAATTTTAAAAGACCAAGGCTTAGTTCATAAAAAGCATTTAAAGTATAACTGGGGCAGAATATAGGCATTTCATGTCAAGAAGTGTAATCCTTCCAATTTCTACTGAATGTGAAGAGACAACCGTCATCTAGTACTTCCAAGTGTTCTAGGAATATTTAGCTCAATTCTGGTCTCTTTTCATACACAAGATTGCTACTACTATGTCACATCTTAGCCTCTATTTCACATCTTGCCCTAGGTGAGATCCTCTGCCTAGTTATTCCAAGTCCCTACTATACAAAAGGAAAGACCAGTTATGCTCAGACCATATTTGATACTCAGAGTCCCTTGTCCCCTCCATCACAGGAAATAGATGCAGATCTTTGGATGACCATAGTGTCACCATTCTTCAAAGAATTCAACATAATCTTGGTATAGGGGAAATAAAGGATTGTATGCAGAAGATTGTATAGAAGATCCCAAGAAAAGCATATTATTATTTTCCCCTAGGTAAACTGGTCAGGCTAAAAGGGTTTAGATGATTTAGTGATTTGCAAAGGATGGAGACCAAATAGTGGGGTAAGTAAAGGGGCATGGAGTACAGTAAAATTCAATGTTGATTGTGTTAACCAGGCAGTGAAGTGAAAGGAAAACCATAATCAGCCAGACAGTGGAGGGCATCCTCAACTACGTAATCAAACTTGACAGAGAGTAAACTGAGTAAGTCATGCTCAGAGATATAGGCATCTGTTTTGCTTGCTCTACATGCTTCTCGGTAATGATGAATGTGAATGCAAGAGTGAAAATTATGCATATGTTCTTGTGATTTTGACAGCAGCAACTTCTACATTAGCTCTTGACTGAAGTGACTGATTTTCCCTGTGAGAAAACTTGCCTATGCGCCCAGGTTTCAGAGTTGTCATGTATGAGACAGTTATTCCCTTGGCTACTGAAGGGGGTGAGCAACCGGTAGAGCCAAGATTCTTCGCTTCCAAGGGTCTTTTCCATTGATTTTCAGAAATAATTATCATACTCTGCCTAATCGTGATTTCTGAAATCTTTACTTTCTTGTGACATATTTTCAGTAGGAAGATTTTTAGGATGGTATAAATTACTATCTAAAACAGCTAGAAATTTACATTTAAGTCAGATTTGAACCTGCCTAGTGTGGCTAATGTGTTTTGACTGCAGCACTTCTATATAGAAAGAGAAAATACCATTATTCTATCTGAAATTTTAAGGTAGATTACTATGGTAATTTTTACTAAATAGAGAGATGGACAATTACTCTGGTGCACCTTATAAATTCTGAATCCTGATAGGAGGCAGAGAAGTCCTTGAAAATCTAAACATAGTGTGTAAACCTCAAGAGTATGGACATGTCTTCCTTCACAGTTCAGATATAAGTACTTTGTTTCTTTCCTAGTCAATTGTTGTGGTTTAACTCCGGCCAG
>NW_010239008.1:13301-14242 GCF_000690775.1 Eurypyga helias | reverse complement strand
CCCTGCCAAGTCGTGAGCAAGAATCAAGCTACATTAAATATTTGAAGTAGGCCACTGATCAACAAGAGTAGGAAAAAAAAGGAAATCACAGTAAAAGGTTTAAATACTTTGCAAAACACGAAGAAAATTATTTCCTTCTTCTCAACTCCTTTGCCTCTGCAAGACACAGTCCCACAAAAAAAAAAATGATACGTAAGTTCTGTGGACAATACCCCAGAAGAGCTCAAGGTGCTGTTCAAAACTCACTGCTTTAAATTCAAACTCAAGTAAGAAACAGGTATGTTTAAAATGCAAAGTATGTATTTCAAAGCATACAGAAGTCACATGAAAAGGGACCGCCCTCCCAGTTTCAGACCTCAGAAGTGAATTACTCCCCTGACAAACTTGGACAGAAAAAACAGAAAACCAAAAGAAACTATCAAAGTATTTGTTGTTCAAAAATTATTATAATGAATCTCAGTATTTAAGTATAAAATAAAACGTTATAAACAATTTTTCTATAATTCCAAATATCTGAGAAAGCTCCAGATCTGATGATCATACATGAAATTTTAGAAAATAGCTTCATCTGTTCATTTACATATGAAAGCCTTCTAATACTGCCTTCAGAGTTATACTTACTTGTGTTTAATGAACTCTGAAGAACAATCACATTTTCACAAAGCGTAACTGGCAGTATTTTAAGCTTCCTGGGATGTTGGTCAAACAGTCATTTGAGTATGAGCCAGCAGTGTGCCCAGGTGGCCAAGAAGGCCAATGGCACCCTGGCCTGCCTCAGGAACAGTGTGGCCAGCAGGACCAGGGCAGTGACTGTCCCTCTGTACTGGGCACTGGTGAGGCCACCCTTCAAACTCTGGGGTCAGTTTTGGGCCCCTCACTACAAGGACACTGAGGTGCTGGAGTGTGTCCAGAGAAGGGAACGGAGCTGGGGAAGGGTCTGG
>NW_010239008.1:10132-13136 GCF_000690775.1 Eurypyga helias | reverse complement strand
AAGTTGTGCCAGGGGAGGTTTAGACCTTTTATTAAGAAAAATCATTTTATTAGGAAAACTTTCCTAAGCCCTGATGGTCTTAAAGGTCTTTTTCAAACCTAAATGATTCTATGATTATATATAGTGTTTGAGTCACACATGATTCTGAAGTCTAAGTTGTGTGCAAAGATCATGCAGTTTGCATTTTAGCCACATGATGGAGGTATCAGTCTATCTAACCTCCTGTGGCAGAGATGACAGGCAACTTTGGAATTAGCAGGAAATCTATTGGCAATTTCTGGAAGTTGAGAAATTATCTGACTAGGTTCAGCCAGCCAAGAAAGAAAGCAACGGGTTTTTGAAGTATAAGAAGACATGCCTCAGATACTCAAGATCGAGGGGGGAAAACAAACTCCTAAAAGATGCAATTCCTAAAAGTGCCTCTTCAGGGAAATAACTGACCGGGCAGAGTTTGGTTTCCCCTTCTCAAGTCTAAATGTTGTTGATACCATAGCCTCACCTCAGCTCCATTCTGCATAAAACACGAGACACCTTGCCTTCCTCTCACCCCATTATTCCTCTTCACCTCCATCCCTCGTAGTTGCTCTTCTTCTCAGCTGCTTTGTTGATATACAGGAAGCACAAACAAAAATCTGTTCTGGGAAATGGAGGGGACAGGGGACTGCAACATTCGAGACTTGTCGAGGAATGACAGGACAATCCTTATTGCATAAACTGGGAATTACTGCACATCGGGGTAGGACCAAGAAGACTTTGCAAGTGTGGAATATCCAAATGCGGTGTATATCACAGAACGTTAATCATGGAAGGAGGAGGTAACACAAGGAAAAAAGCTGCATTTCTAATAATGAAGCATGAAGATTCTAACGGAGAAAGCGCACCACTGCCGAGCTTTTTGGAAGAGGTGAAAAAAGGTTTATCTAAACTCCTTGAGGCAAAGAACCATGGAAAAGAACAGGATCCAGAACACACACTGGCAAAGAAATTTCCCACAATTCAGGAATGAAGTGACAAACACAACCCATACCTCAGATATACACGACTGCAGTAGGTCTGGAACTTAGTTTTATTCTGCTACATTCACACTTTTAAGCATGTAGGTAAAGCTGTTCCAGCAGATTTTTGAAATATGTAGTGAAGATTGTTTTGTAATTGTGACACCGTATTAAACTAAGCTATGATTACTTTTCCAATTGGAAATGTATGAAATTGGAAAAAACAGATCAAGAGTTGAATATGTCAGAAATTAAGTAGACTGAAAACTAACAGATCACAGGAATCATCCTGGAACAGATAGGCCTGATATTCCCAGAAGAGCAGCTGATGGTTGTTAATAGGTTATACTCGCTAGCTAGGTCAGTTTAGAAGAGGGATAAACAGAGCAACACAAATAATGACATTCAACAATCTGACCAAAAAAAAAAATGCATGGCATGCGTGTGTATGTAGCTGTATATAAGCAAAGCAATGGGAACACCACTAATACTGTTGGCTATCTGCATTTAACAAGAGCACAACCTATTTCCATGAATTTATAAAGGCTAAGTGTCTTCCACGGACATGTGTCCTGGCTTCACCTAGCATAGTTAATTTTCTCTCTATTACAGTAGCTAAGAGAGGGCTGTGTTTGGGATTTGTGCTGAGACAGTGCTGATAACACAGGCATGTTTTCGTTACTGCTGAGCAGTGCTGACACAGAGTCAAGGCCTTTCCTGCTCCTCACACCACCCCACCAGCGAGTGGGCTGGGGATGTACAAGGAATTGGGAGAGGACACAGCTGGGACAGCTGACCCCAACTGACCAAAGGGACACCCCATATTATATGACGTCATGCACAGCTGGGGAAGAAGGAGGAAAGGGGCACATTTGGATGTTTCTCTTTCCAAGTAACTGTTACGTGTGACAGAGCCCTGCTTTCCTGGAGATGGCTGAACATCTGCCTGCTGATGGGAAGTGGTGAATGAATTCCTCGTTTTGCTTTGCTTGTTGTGCTGGTTTCAGGCAGGAGCAAGTTCCTCTCCTACACATAGCTAGGTGGCCCAGAGTGGCCGAGAGGTTTGTTTCATTCCATGGTATGTCAGGCTCAGTGGTCAGGCTGAGTGTGCACATGTGCAGTTTTCAGAGAAGGGAAGTTGCCTGGGGTGAAGGATCATTAAGGATTTTGGGCCAGGTCGTTAGCTCTTTTTGTTAGCTCTTGGCATTGTTAGCAGAGAAGCAGTTCTGGGGCTCTCCCATTCGCTGCTTTGGGACCTGGCTGTGTGTCGGTCGGCACATGGTGAGCTACTGTATCATATGTTCTATTTTCTATTCTTCTAATTACTTAGTAGTAGTAGTATTGTTAGTATTAGTATTACTGTGATTTTCATTTATATTATTAAATAGTTCTTATCTCAACTTTATGAGCTTTACTTGTCTTTTCCTCTGACTCCCCTCCCCTGTGGGAGAGGGAGGGGAAATGAGTGAGCGACTGAGTAGTACTTAAACTGCCACATAATGTTAAACCATGACACATGTGTGTGGCTTTTGCTTTTCCTATTAAACCACCTTTATCTCAACCCATGGGTTTTCTCACTTCTAATCTTCTGTTTCTCTGCTCCATCGCACTGTGGGGGAAGTGAGCGAGGGGCTGCATGGTACTTAATTGCCCACTGGGGTCAAACCAGGACAGCCTGAAAGACTGCAAGAAACTTACCCAAACAGGGCAATGTAGGGCAATACCACACTCATAGCTGCAGATACGGGTACTGCATTCAAAAGATTATAAGGAAGATGACAGATCTACAGATAGGGAAATAGATGGCAGGAGTTTGAATATCCAGTGCTGCCTCTGCTTCTTCATTCGCACAAATTAAGAAAGAGTAGGGCAGGCCAGAAAAAAGAAACATTTATGAGACAGTGTATTAGGTTTGCCTGCCAAGGTTTTAGCAGTGAGGCACTACAGGGGTGGCTTCTGTGGAAAACTGCTAGAAGCCTCCCTACCTCTGACAGAGACAATGCCAGCCG
>NW_010239008.1:0-10040 GCF_000690775.1 Eurypyga helias | reverse complement strand
AAAAAAAAAAAAATACCAGAAGAGGGTAGTTATTTTGCAGGCAGAGAGAGAAGAGATGTGAGAGAAACAACACTGCAGACCCTCAGGTCACCGGAGAAGGAGACAGAGGAGGTGATCCAGGCACCAGAGCAGATTCCATGGCAGCCCATGGTACAGACCACGGTGAGGCCAGCTGTGCCCCTGCAGTCATGGAGGGTCACAGGGGAGCAGAGAGCCACAGGACCTGCAGCCCAGGGAGGACTGCATGACTTCCTATAATATTTACAGAACCTAATGATTCAAAGATTGCTATTTCCTGTTTCCAAGCGAACGGGCCCTTGTATAAAGTAACTGTAGTCTAGACAAAACAACTGGAGTCAAGATGCACAACTACTGGAGAGCAACAGACTCCACCAGTAGTATCAAGCATCCCAACAGCAAGTGAAAAGCCATTTCAGAAGGTCTATTTCAGAAGCTTTTTTTTAATCACTTGGATGATAGAATAACAATTCTGTAAAGTTTATAGGACACGGAGCGAATTCAGAAGCTAGAACATGAAGCACATGCCTCTGTCTTGGTACTTCTAGCACAAAATACAGTAATTAATTTTAAACTCCTGATGAAGGGAATCTTAATCCAACAACAGCTCTGATAATGTGGCCAGGCACATACTTCTTTCCACGAACTCAGCTGCTCAAGCAAAAAATTCTACTGGAGGTACGAGCTTGACAACCACAGTACAACTACTTAAATCACAACAAGAAGTCTTGCTATGTATCATCTGTTATCACCCTGTTCATGAAGAGATTTGCACTTGCATTGAGGTTAAGACACTCAGACTCCTCTAATGAGAGTGCCTGTTCAAAAGAACAAAAAAGAACATACCTTTGTTGATGATGGTGGAGTAGGAAAATTAAGCCAGGCTGGAGCAAAGTCATGCTGCGCCATTTAGGTCCAGTCTCTCCGAATCAATGAAACAAGGCTTTAGCACCTCATGGCAAGTCCCTGGAAAAACATTATATTAGTACTTTTCAGATGCTTATGTTACAAGATGATTATAGTTGTCGTGTTTTAATTATTTCCCTTCTGTGTTCTGGTATTATTTTCCCACACAGATCTGGTTTAGAATATGACTATCCCCATCTCAATTATAGCATCACATATGTGCTTTTATTACCGAAGTGTCACACTATGGAAATATACCACAGGTATTGTGAAAATACAACTGTAACATTGCTTCCTTTGTTTCCTCTTATAAATGGGATGAAGCATCTTGTGTAAGATGCTGATCCAGAAAGCTGTGCCAAAATTAGCTTGTTGAAATACTTTCTGGTACTATCTAGAGTGGATTCCAGGCCTATTTCATTACCTTCCTAGAAGAAGCTGGGTGTTTGGTTTTTTTTTTAATTAGTCTCTAGAAGTTGGTCTCAGAGGCAATATAAGGTTCCTTATGAAAAAAATAGATGCTCAAGGCCACCACAAACCCCATATTATCTCTAGATTCAGGGGAAACAGAGTCTGCATGTCCAGACAGAATGTCAAAATCCAGTAAAGTTCTCTAGTTTGAAAATGGGCAAAAGAAAGTAATGGTTTAAGATTAAAACCCAAGAATACTATTTCTGACGCACGCTCTCCCCACAGGCAGGAAAACATCTCTTAATAAGTAAGACAATGTAAGGTAATGTCAAGTACATTATGCCATGCAGAACAGAAAGGGAAGAAATGGATGAAATACTGCTTGAATTATAAGGACACTTGAACCATGCTCTGCAGCTAGATACTGCAGAATTGTCATTGATGCAAAAACATTTTAATTATGATAAACACAATATTAGAAATTCAGCTAGTAAAAACACAATAAACACCCACATGCATTTCACAGGGAGACCCAAATAAACGAGTATCCCACATCTGTCCAAAACAGATGTTAGTGAGCCCAGATGTAGTTCAGTTGCAATCTAGGGCTGCTGTAATGTAAGTGTTTGTAAGAGATGTGGAATCTGAACTGGGTAACTGATAAATTATTTTGTATTCTGGCCTGAACCTGCTACTGCAGATTTCCCGTGACAGACAAGAATGTTCCAGCTTCTAAAAAGAAGTCTAAATGATCTTGTTAAACTGCAGTTAGATGAGTTTCTGGTTCTTTTTATGCTCTGAGATCATATTTAGGGTTTTAGGCACCTCCTATACCAGAGTTGAACTGTAAGGTAAAGATGCACAAAATCTTCAATCATTAGAGACAAGTTTAAAGGTATGTCTCACCCACGTAACTTGTTATAAACTACTCTGTTGAAGTCATCCAATGCTCTCTTCTAAATGAACCTCAGCAAAAATTCCAGAGAAATTTTCTGAAGAATTCAATTATGTCAGACTAGTAAAAAAAATAAAAAAAACCCCCACCAACAAAAAACCACAAACAAATTAACAAAGTTCTAGAGTCACATAATCATAAAAAAAAAAGGTTTCTAACAGGATCCAAGTTCACTTTTACTGATTAATCAGCAATGGTATAAAACAGAAGAGGGTATATCTTTACAGATGAACCAATACAAGAGATGCCAAAGTAAGAAAGAAGAAATTAAATGTGAGAAGACTGCAGCAAGATTATTTTTTTTTTTATTCTCCTTCCCTCAGACACAGTTCTCATCTCCAAGCAGGAGAATATAATATCTTTGGAAAGGATCAACAGGTATCCATACTGGAAGATCAGCCCAACAACAAGATCTTCAGACCAAGGTACTTACAGTCTGAAGAACAAAAGAAGAGATTAGGTTTTTATAGACTAAGAACATAACAAAGGATCCAAGAAGTATTATCAAGTTATTGGCCAATCAGCTACTAGATGTGTGACAAGAAAGGCACTAACAATGTGATTTCTTAATCTATTCATCTTACTGTTTTTAGAAAATTAGTCAGGGTTCCTACCACTACTATGTGCCCAACTGCTGTGAAGACTTTATTCTTAACTCACTAGCATCCCTACTTTTTATCTTTTGCCCAAAAATCAAGGGGTCAGGTGAGATTTGGTGATCACTAAGTATCCAAGGAACAGAAAGGTGTTTTTAACAGAGCTTTGTCTACACTTAACAGATACTGGGTGTGCATTTCTTCCCTCAAAATTTTTTCTAGAAGCAGATTCAAGTCCTCCTCATGTTCTCAGTTCTTCAACTAAAAGCTCTAAAAAGGATTTTGATAGCACTGCTCTGTAAGATGAGTCAACCCCTTTCCTACAAATCAGGTAAATTCAGAAGCCTGAGCCAAAACTACACAATACTCAGAGTGCAAAGACAGCAGCAGAGTATCTGTAAATTTCAGTAAGCCCATCAAAGAAAAACTCTTCTAGGCCTACTTCTCTGAACTTGTTTTGGTAAAGAACAGCAGTAACAAAAGCACAGATGTATTTTTAAAACACTATCTGGAAAAATCCACAGGTTTACAGTTAAAAACTACCGAGAAAGCAACTGTTGAGGATAGTGAACTCCACACCAAAGCTAAGAAAACACTTTCTCTTATCTGATAGTACATATTAGTACAATCTGGAGTACTAATACTGTACTACAGTACTAGCTGGACTACTGCATCCAGCTGTGGGGCCCTCAATATCAGAAGGATATAATACACCGGTTGGAGGGAGTCCAGAGGAGGCCACGAAGATGCTCAGAGGGCTGGAGCCCCTCTGCTATGGGGACAGGCTGAGAGAGTTGGGCTTGTTCAGCCTGGAGAAGAGAAGACTCCGGGGAGACCTTACAGCACCTTCCAGTACCTGAAGGGGCCTACCAGAAAGCTGGGGGGAGACTTTTTACAAGGGCCTGTAGGGACAGAACAAGCGGTAACGGGTTTAAATTGAAAGTGGGGAGGTTTAGATTAGATATCAGGAAGAAATTCTTCACAGAGAGGGTGGTGAGGCACTGGCACAGGTTGCCCAGAGAAGCTGTGGTTGCCCCATCCCTGGAAGTGTTCAAGGCCAGGCTGGATGTGGCTTTAAGCAACCTGGTCTAGTGGAAGGTGTCCCTGCCCATGGCAGGGGGTGTGGAACTAGATGGTCTGTAAGGTCCCTTCCAACCCGAACCATTCTGTGACTATTGGTCTAGCCCTCAGACATGGGAAATAGAATATTTTCATTATTAAACCCTACTAATTCCTAACAGGCACAAACACCCTGGCCACAATTAAATTGGGAAACAACAGCAGAACAGGAAAGTCAAAATTTTAACATAATTTTAAAACTATATTTAAGAGTACATAGCCTACTCAGCTTTAGGTTGCCAATCCCATATTTTACCAGGCTTCATAAATATTCTCATAGATGCTAGCTTTCTGATATTGCCAGCAGTTTGTCCTGAAGATATTTTAGTATAAGAACATTTTCATTGCAAGTATGAGCCCTGCTTTGACAATCTGGCAAATATTCACTACCTCTAGTATACTCTCCATTCTCAGGAAGGTGTTTTTGGTAAACCGAAAACAGATCAAAAAAGTGAGAATGGGATGTCAGCAAGACCACTCACTCAACTGCCACAGGCAGAATTTACCATGCTCAAGCCTTTCGTGATCAGCTGCCAAACACCAGTTTATTCCTTGACTGCTTTCTAACTTAGTTAGACCAAAAACTGAGACTACCACATTATTCTGAAACACATGTCAACAACAGAAAGGTTTCTTCTACCCAGCCTGACCCGTCTTTTTTCCCTGCTGTTCAGGTCCACTGCCTAAGCTATCCCCAAGCAGAAACGTTTCTGCATTCTGCATCCTCCAAAGCGCTTGCACCCTCTGTTCAGATTCATGGTATCTACAGATTTAATAAATAATGAAATAGAGTATATGCTTAAGTTATTAATAAAAATACTGAAGAGACTTCTTCAGTAATGTACTTGATACACCCTTCCAGCTTGACATCAAACAAGAGCTGCCTTTACAAAAACTAAGGAGCCACTAAGGCAAACAGGTAACATTAATCAGCAGTTCACTTCAGAAGAACACTTCTCCCCTTCAGAAACACAGGACTCCTTCTAAATAAACTTAAAAAAACACACCCCCATTTAAAGTATCTGAATAAAAGGAAAGTCAGTGGTATGCACCCATACAAGCATTTACAAGAAACTGCTTTAATTATACTTACTGTTGGGTTGGCCCTGGCTGGAATCATAGAATGCATTTACTTTACCCCAAACATGAATACTTCTGAAGATTAAACACGAACCCGCTCCTCCTGCTCCTGTCTGTTACACACTTCACTTTCAAATCTCCCCCCCCTTTTTTCACCATCCCTTGTTTCCTCTTCTGGAAGCCAGATGCCCACCAACAGGCTAAGGATTTACATGCCCCTAACCTGCAGCAATATCATTGAAGAGAGGCTGTGACGAAAGTCCATCAAGCAGGAACGGAGGCTGTGCTATCTGGGGTGCAGGGGCAGATACTGGAGAACCTAATTTTTTTTAAAAAAAATAAATTAAACATCAATCAGAGAAAAACAGAGAATTAAAACCAAATCTTAAAACACCTTCCTCCCACTCCTCCCCTCTACCTGGGCTCAAATTACTTCCATTTTTCTACCCCTCCTCCCCAATCCGAGCTGCACAGAGGGATGGGGATGGAGGTACTGGTCCGTTCATCACTTGCTGTCTCTGCCACTCAAGGGGACGACTCCTCACACCCTGTCCCTGCTCCAGCATGGGGTCCCTCCCGCAAGGGACAGTTCTCCATCAACCTCTCCAACGTGAGTCCTTCCCATGGGCTGCAGTTCTTCATGAACTGCTCCAGCGTGGGTCCCTTCCTGGGTCCCCCGTGGGGTCACAGGCCCTACCAGCAAACTTGCTCCAGCCTGGGATTCCCTAGGTGTCACAGACCCCTTTTGGGTCCTATCTGCCCCTGTGTGGGGTATTCCATGGGCTGCAAGTGGATCTCCACTCCACCATGGACCTCCATGTGCTGCACAGGCACTGCCAACCCCCTCACCAGGGCTGCAGGGCATCTCTGCTCTGGTGCCTGGAGCTCCTCCTGCTCCCCACCGCTCCCCCACTGATCTTGGTGCCTGCTGGGCTGTTTCTCTCACATCGTGCTCTGTCTCTGCAAAAATCTTGCCTCTCCATTTTCTTCTCCCTCCTTGAACATTATCACAGAGGCATTACGACTGCCACTGATTGCCCCAGCCTTGGTCCAGCAGCAGGTCCATCCTGGAGCCGGCTGGCTTTGGCTCTGTCGGACATTCCAGCAGCTTCTCACAGAAGTCACTCCTGCAGCCCGCCCATTACCCAAACCGTGTGACACAAACCCAGTGTATACTGACAGACATGAAAAGCCCATCTCTCTGCTGACAAGCCTTCTCTTCGTACGCACAGCACAACGGATCAAACGCTGTTCATTAACACCGATACAGCTGTTGTATTCCCTGCATTAACACAGCCATCAGAAGTAACCCTATTGAGGTAAGCACCACAGACCTGAGCACAGTAACGAACGACTAGGCCCAAAATTTACCGCTGAATGTTTAAGTCACCATTCCCTCGCAGCACAAACTCAAAATTCCTCTGCTGTTCTAACTGAAGTGTCATAAAGGCTAACTTGGCTCAGGTCGACTATTACTGAAGCAGAGCTGCACAATTCTAGAAAGGTAAGAAAAAGATACTCAAACACTGCTATCCTCATGCTGGTAACACTCAAACGCATTTAAATGTCTTTAATTGGACGGGTCAAAATATTCAGTCTGATCTCAGCAACAGCTTCTAATGCCAATTCACGTGTTGCTTAGTGACTTCAGAAAAGAAGGTCTTCCATAGCCCATAAACTTACATAATATTTATGTTTTGCTGTATTGTGGATAGTAGAATAGTTTACATCAAAGAAAAAAACCCAGTTCTTACATTTTGCTTCTTGTGGGGGATCTGAGAGAAGCCTGTAAAGCATTTTGTTTCACGTAACATAAAATCGTTTATTCCCATAGTCGATTTTTTAAAAATTTAGTTCTGTAGTTTTGCAAAATATAATCTTCAACAATAAGGCAGTGAATGCTAAGGAATAAAGAACAGCTGGTTCCAAATCATGTACAGTGATTTGTCATAAATGTAACTCAGTCATACGTTCTGAGCCACATTAGAGCTCAAATACTACCACAGCACCAAGCACCCTTAAACAAAAAAAGGTCGAGCTGAGTTTTTTTTTATGATTGAGTCAATATGGTCCTTTTGTGACAGAAACTATTCTTCACCAGTCTTAAAGCAGCTGGAAACACTAGTTTTAAACCAAACCTATTTGTGTCACCTGAAGAGCGTTTTGGGAAAGTTTAAGATACTGCCTCTGTTTTAGAAAAGCAAGTAATGTGCTGAAAAAGGGGAAGCAGAAAGCCACTGCATGAATCAGGTGTCAAAACTTCTGTGAAAAGGCTAAGAAAAAACAACTACAGTCATCTCCCAAAACTCTGCAAAACCAACAAAAAAATTGGAACTAAACCAACTATCATTAGTTTAACTTGTGCTTACCAAACGAAGAAATCAAATATTCAACAGTATAGTCAATTTTCCCTGCACTACTACATTTTTCCTTTTTAAATCATCACAGAAAAAGACACAAGTAAAATCACACTTCGAATAACAGCAGAGAAATTCAAAATTTACTTGGTCAGTGATCAGGGACAAGAAAAGTCTAAGAACATGGTTTGCTTTGCCTCACAAAATGAGGAAATAAAATGTATTTAAATAGCGGTTACAAGCATCTGAAGGAGTCAATTCGACCAAGAAAAGAGATGTCAATCCAAATCACAAGAAGATACCAACCATTCAACCTCTCAATTCTTACCATGCTTAAGTCAGAAACTAATAATTGTAACTGAAGAGTAGAACAATGCAGGTACAAAGATAACACTCTAATAATTAATCCTTTTTTTGTCCATCTTAGGTGATATGAGAACACTTTCTACAGCAAGTTTTTTCCCCCCTCTCCCCTCTGCTAATCAATAAGGTGTTTAAAAAAAAAAGTATCTTTTTACGCAGGAAGACCACCCACTACAATCAAAGTATAAATCAAATTCTTTGTTGGTTTTTTTCCTTCCCCTGCAACAACACAGATAGAATTCATGAACTTTCAGAATAACTTACTTTCATGCTCCCTTAGCAAAGTGCTTCTTCAAGCTTCATCTTCTATTACAATTCTCACCTTACCTGCAACCTTTAATTCACTATTTGTGGGACAAAATACAGAAGAGCCAACATTTAAGTTTTGTTTGCAAAGCTTCTTTGTAATCTAAAAAACACCATGCAGTTAGCATATAAACCAAGGACAGGAAATACATAGATCAAGAAAATCCAGTTGAACAAACTATCCAAAACAGTGTTATAGAATACACCTCAGCTTTAACAAACATTTTAGTAAATGTGTATTTATTAAATTTGTATGAAATTCTTTGCAGTAGATTAAAAAAAAAAAACCCTCTTTTTTCCCTCACCTGTTTTTACCAGGAGGAAAAACAAACAAACAAAAAAAAAAAAAGGATGCTTGCTCATTCTCATACCATTTGTTCAAAATTAGGGAATCCTGCCACCACAACTACATCAGTTACAGATTCCACCCTTCTCCGCTCCTGAGCGATTTTACCAAACTGGCAGACTGTCAATACCTAGCAGTAGTTTCTAACCACTGGTGAAGTGTGAGAGCATGACGGGCTCAGCATAGTGCAGAACCTCAGCAAGCATCTCTCGGTCCAGTTTGCATCTCTGCGTAGCAGATCAAAACGGGAGTACAGTGCAGTAACATGCCAGACTTAGAACAGACAAGGTAACTGTAGAGTCACTACAGGTGGAATCAGGTGCATTTATTAACTCACTAAGCTGCAGTGCTAAACCAGGAAGCAGTTGTGCTGCCAAAAGTTACGGAACAAAAGGATCAGGCAACACAGATCTTAACATCTTATTTTTTTTTCCTCAATGCCAGGCATGTATAAAATGCTGGAAACAATTACACCTGACAAAACTTTAAAAAGATAACACCAAAAAAAAAACCCAAAACACACACACACAAAACCAAACCTAAAAAAAAAAAAAAAGCCCAAAAAAAAAAAAAAAAAAAAAAAAACCCAAAACACACCACCACACAAATAAAGCGCCACCACACAAAAAACCCAACCAAGCCTCCAGCTCAAACACTGGAACACTTACGATGTAACCTGACTTCCTTCATATACTATAAATTCATAATATGTCCCCTGCCCTGCTCCTGCTAAAGAGCGGAACATTAGTAACTTCCTTTACAAATGCCTTCAACCCGCCCTTAAACATATCCTCAAGAAAACAGAGGTTACTGAGGTCCGGAATAAACTGCCTGCTCCCTTACAAAGATGATCCTTTATAAAGATTTTCTTCTAGCTTCACTTCCATTCATCACATACTCCCAGCATTAGAAACACCCTCTTCCTCTATTTGTGTACCTTCACAACACTAAAAATAGCCATACAGCATCTCTCAAGGTGCATAATACTCTTCAGGAGATTGAATAGTGACTTCCATGAGAATACATCTCACAGGAATTGCTGCACTGGCTGCATAAGTGGACATGAGAGCCCACAAACAGGGTGAGGTGGAAGAAATGATCTTCTGGGATACTGCAAGGACAGAGAGTAGAGCAAGCAGGTGTAATCAAAGCATTCTGAATTTTAGTTCCATGTTCTGTTTTCAATAAACAGGTCACATTAAAAAAAAACTACCTTGACTGTTAAAGTACAGAATCTGAGAGGGCTATGGCCTATAAGGTAATACACATTCACATTTAACTGCTGTGGTTTTTTGAGACTATTTTCACTGTTTAAGTAGCTCTAACTAGAGGAAATGCATAGAGTGCCAACATTTTTAGTATCTTTAACTATAAAGAGTATAACAATTTTGCAAGTCCTAAGAATCAAGTTTAAAATCATGTAAACCTACCTTTTATTTTCCCATTGCAGATTACAGGAGGAATGATTCCACAACACAACCCTTAAATCTACCACAGACAGGATTATGAACTTCAAGCACCACCTTGTAATGAAGCATTGCTACATTGTAACAGTCTTCTGTGTTGAGGATTTTCTGCAGGAC
>NW_010239007.1:0-13334 GCF_000690775.1 Eurypyga helias | reverse complement strand
GGCGGAGGGCTACCGGGCAGAGGCGTTGCTGTGGAGGACTTTCGGCCGGGGGCCAGCGTCTATGTTAGGCCCTGCACTCTTGAGGCATTTCTCACTGAAAATCATCCTCACGACTGAAAACGTGCGAAGACAATCTGATTTACAGGTAATGTAAATCAAAATCAAGTATTTGTGTAATGAAAGTCCTTAAAAATCCATATAGACTAGACTGAGATCTGTGCAAAAGGCCTAGAGAAGGCCTTTTCCCTGCTTGAGTCCATTAAAATATTTAATGCATATATATAATTGTATTAAAGGACAGGAAAAAAGGTGCCAACAAACTGTGGAATTGACAGTCTTCTGTGGTTTAAGAAGAAAGGTCATTCCAGGTTTAATCATTGCAGAAGGTATAGAAATAAGAATTTAAGCAAGCCTGTAGTGCAGCTGTTGTTAAAGCACAAACACCCACACCCCCCTCCCACACACACACCCTGCCAAAGAAATCAATTTCATATTGAATTAAGAAAGATGGGAAAGGAGGGACAGTTACAGAAGATGGGACTGATGCGACTCACAGTGATGGAGAAAGCGACGATAAAATTTGGCAGCGTAGACCATGGCAATATAATTGAGATAGGATAGTCTAGCATGGAAAGATTTCCGATGATACGCTAATATAATACCTTCTTCAGAGAAGCTGTGGATGCCCCATCCCTGGATGTCTTCAAGGCCAGGCTGGACGAGGCTTTGAGCAACCTGGTCTAGTGGAAGGTGTCCCTGCCCATGGCAGGGGGGTTGGAACTAGATGGTCTTTAAGGTCCCTTCCAACCCAAACCATTCTGTGATGAATTGAAGAAATCTAAGCATCCTTTTAAATGTATCAGCTTAGTGTAGTTCTACATAATTTTCTAAGGAAAGAAGTGAAATAAATTATAACTAAAACACTCTAGTGGAAAATCTGTGTAACAAATGTACAGTTCTAACTTAAACACACTGATACTTCACATACTGTTTGAAAGAACAAAAGCAAACCGTGTTAGATAGTTAATTTAAGTGTCCCAACTGTGCAAAGCAGAATTAACACTAGTCTGGTTCTTAAGAGGTTTCTTTTCAGGAGGTTGCATTCAAGATCTTAGCTGTAATTTTGTCTAGTTTCACTTAATTGCTTCAAGTGTTACTCTTTTTTAAGTTGGTTTTGTTCTGTATTCTGTAAATGTTAGTCATATTCATGTGGCTTTAACATTTATTTTGTTTATTTTAAGATGACACTTGTCACTCCCTGTACCATACCTGAAAAGTTGTCTGTCCCTCCATGCCCTGTGTGATATGGAGCTCCTGCTTAACTTCAAGTATGAGCTTCAGTCCCACTCACATTATCTGTCATCTCTATACTTCTGTGAAAAATATAGTTCAAACAAATCTGATTTTTTTTTTACAAAAACTGTTTGCAGTCATGCATGTCATAAAACTTGTAGCTGGACAATGAGAAAAATGCTTTATAGCATTACATCTTTTTATGTTGTATGTACTAAGACTTTTTCAACTTAGACTTTCCTCTTCATGAGGAAAATGATCTTCATTAGATTAGTTTTAGCTGCAAGCCTATAGTGCATATTTTACATGTTTATATTCACAGCCAGTCATGTACTTGGATTCCTTCTTAGCATGTGAAATGTGATCTGAGCAGGCACAGACAAGCACTGAAGTTCAATACCAGATTAAAGCCTCTTTCTTTGCAAGGGGATTAACTTTGAAAAAGGAATGTGCCCCTTTCAACAAACTGAAATGCTGATGTCTAGGGAAATAAATATTTACTTCGCTTTTTCGTTTTATCATAATACAGCTTTACATTACCTTTTTAACAGCTATTGCAAGCTGCCTTTTGGTTACGCCAAATGTATTTCTGCAGTCTGTGGGAAGGCTCAGCCTACTACCTAAAAATGCCTGGTGCAAGGGAAGGGTAGACAGCTGTGTATTGCTGCCGAAGTCATAGTGCTAAACTGACAAAGGTGCAAGAACATGACATCCATACTTCTGGAAAGGGGACTGACCGGGGAAGGAGGATCACTGAACAGCTGATTACTTCCGCTGTTAACCTCAGCAGGACTAAATTTAAAAAGAAAGTTAAAACACAGCTGGCTATACAGAATGAACTGCTGAGAGATTTGTCAGACACGAGCTTCTATTAGGGAAACACTTAGCTTGGGAATATTTTTGGAAAGAGTTTCCATGGAGTTGGGGAGACTTCAGGCCTTTTGGTTTTTTCTGATTGGCCAACAGACAGGTCTGAAAAAGGTGGTGACTGAAATATTCCAGACATGGTAAATATCATATGGACAAGTAACAGCAAATTACTTTTTGGTTTGTGATAGGCTGTATCATGTAAAAATACAACAGAATTTTTCATTTCTCTCTTTTTGATGTGAAATGAAAAGAGGTCAGATAACGCACTGAATAATGTTGGATGAAAACACAACCACCCGTATTTAGAATTTGGGTGTGGGGTATTCTACTGTAGCACATGTTTAATGGCTTAAACTAAAACTATGTTTTTTCTTCCAGGGTGATGTGTTCTACTTACTTCTGATTTAGAAATACAGGTTTTATGTTTGAAGAACCTATGTCCTTCAAGCAGAAACTAATTACTCCATTATAAATGAATCATTTACCTTTAGCGATAAATCATATAGGAAAAAAATTATTTTTTAAAAATAAGTGTTTTTAGGAAAGACATAAAGTAAGCCTTAGGACTTGGGAGAAAGCAGGACCCTTGCAGTGGCAATGAAATCTTGTGTGGCGGCACCTAGAATCCTTGTATTTCTTCATTATGGAGTTTAGACCCCCAAATTGGATCCACTGGTTCTGATAAAAGCAGGAGTTATAATTTGGACAGAGTATTGATTTTGTATTTATAAGTACCTCTCTTGCTAGGCTTTACAGCTTCAGAGCCAATGACTACACATTGTAGGGGTACAGTCTTGATACTATGGCATTTATGGACTGGAAAAAAGGAGGTCCAAGATTCTTAAGTAAAACAAGCTGATAAATATGTTCTCCATTTAGGCAGAATCAAGCTTTTCTGGAAAAAAAGAAAAATTTGCAGAAGAGTCAATTACATTTAGAAGTCCGTGGTGACAAGCTGTGTAGAAATATATTCCAGACATAGCGTGATAGGTTCTACTCACCATCGAACATGGAAGATGCGTTATAAGATATGCACATCTCCCTGTCCTGTTTGATACTTTGATTAGAATCAAGTGGCAAAGTATGCAGTTAAATTTTTGGATACTCCCTGTCAAAGAAGGGGCAGGTAATTCTAAATTCATGTATTTCATAGTTGTTGAATGAGATGTCATTTGAGTTTCAGTGTTAATTTGTACAGTGTTTTTCTGTTCTTTATATGAAGCTGGTGATATTATTCTAGAAAAGGGAGTCAAACTGATTGATCAGTGAACTGATGAATTCTCTTTAAAAGGTGAAATGTTACAGATAATCATGGAAAATATTCAACCAGTCAGAGGAAGAATGTGCACTTGGGAGGAAGCAGGCCTGAAGAGCCGAGGCAACCATCTTTAATGATGATGATGCAAGTATGTGTATGAGAGTTAAAAGCTGTCAGTGAGTGCTTGATACCCTAAGAAGCACTTTCTCTGCAAAGTGTGTGAGCTTTTATAATAAATTTATTTCTTAGTGTCCTCCAGCAGTTGATTCAGATTTAAATGGCTCTCCAGCAATCCCATCCACTTCTAACTTATGAGGTCAAATTACTCTCTCTAAATTATGCTTCTTTTTCTTTTATGAAGAGCACATAACACCTTAGCAAACCAACTGTAATTTTCTTTACGCTTTTGCCTAACTAAAACTGCTTCAATCAATGAGGGGTAAAATTCTTTTTCTGCTCGTTGAAGTGATAAGCAGGTATGATTTAAGGCAAACTCATCCACTGTGCCTTTGTACCTTTTAAAACTTGTAGTTGACAAACATTATTAATAAAGATACATACATGGGATTATTATATGCCACTCAGGACTGCATCTTAATTGAGACTAGGTACCATGGTAATCAGCCATTTGGGGTCATAATAGGTTTGAGATGATTGATCATCTAATCTTATCATTAGGGGTTCCCATTAGGGAGGGAAGTTTGTTTTGTCTCTTTTCCCCTGCAAGGATTTGAATGTAAATATCTTTTAGATGTCCTAATGGCTTTTTGAGTTGCTTTGAAGGACAAAAACTGTACTCCTTTTGAATTCATTTGAATTTTGTAAGCCTGCCTCCCAAAAGAATACAGGCCACTGCATCCATATTTGGGAAGAGCACGAAGCTTTGTGACTGAAATTCTTACCAGAATGTCAGATAATTTCAGATATATTAGTATGAGCTTTGTATTGTTGCAATATCGTGTTCTTTTATCCATTCAGTTTGCACAATTCTTTTTTTTAAACTTTACTTAACTCCTCCTGCACTGATGTCCACATCATTTGTATGGCATTTCTTCAGATAAGTGGTTAGTTTTGTCAGGCTGGACTGTATTTTGCATTTGGCACTTGTTTTTACCCATTTCATCAAGATTTCATTTCTTTAAGAATTAAAGTCTGCCCAGAATATTTTCTGGGTCCTTTGATGCTGGAAACTGGAAAACATGCTAAATGTCTATAGAATCCAGTGCACAGTCGAACAGAGGTCTCCATCTTTCTGTTGGTCTGGGAGTAGCTCAGTTTCAACTACAGCATGTGGGCTGTTACCTGTTGTGAGAAGAGAGGAAGATAGAGATCCCAGGGTTCAAAGTTTTTATCCAGATGCATGGCTGGTAATACCGTACACTCTGAATTTTATTTAATGTGCTTATGTTTATGGGTGTGCACAGGCAGACACTGGTGTTATAAGAAACAAATTAAATTCAAAGATAATCTTGAGATATTGATACAAAATTACTATGTATCTTTGAGCCACGAGTTATTCAAATAGGCTCAACAAATTAAAGACTGAAGATGACATCTGCTTTCTCATTACAGTATTGTTCTTTTCGAACAATGTGAGTGATGTCTCAAGTATCATGGGATTGGATTAAAAATAATAAGATCAAACCAATTTTAAAAAATAATTTCTAAATTTTCTTCCATTCAGAGCTTTGGGATATATCTAGTTTATGTTTTCAAGCCTTTTACACCAACAGTGAGAACATTAAAAAAAAAAAATTATGATTTCAGATGTAAAAAAGCCTTAACTTTTCTAGAACAAGAAAGCAAAAGTAATCTAAAGCTTAGATACTGTGAGACATGATAAACTGAGGATTGATGGAAGGAACTAGGAGCTTTATTCACGTTTTCATGCTTTAGTAATACTAAATAGCAGGATGACATCAACTAAGCAAAGATGAACTTCCTTTATCAAGGAAATTCTTCCCTTAAAATAAAACTTGGTGAAGAAAAAGAAGAAAATGGTGCTGGTTTTAGTTGGGATAGAGTTAATTTTCCTTACAGTAGCTTGTATGAGGCTACATTTGGATTTGTGCTGAGAAGAATATTGATACAGGCTATTGGTTTTAGTTGTTTATATAGAATGTTTATATCAAATCAAGGACTTACCCAGTTTCCCATACTGCACCTGTGCTCCCAGCTGCTTCTCTACAAGAAGCTGGGAGGGGACACACCCAGGACAGCTGACCCACACTGACCAAAGGGGCATTTCATGCTATAAAACCTCATGCTCAGTATGTAAGTTGGGGGTAAGTGACAGGAGGTTCTTGCTCTCGAGTCTCTTGGGGTCTGGATCACTTTCTCTCTGGCTTTTGCTGGTCAGGGACTGGCTGGGCATAAGTTGGCAGTTGTATCATTTGGGGTTTTTTTCCCCTATTATTTTCATTACATAGTAATCGTAGTAGTGTTTTCATTAGGTATGATTAGTATTGTTAGTATTATTAGTGTAATTATTTTATTTAGTTTTTTTCAATTATTAAACTTATCTTAATGCCCAAGTTTTTTTACACCTTCCTCTGAATTTCTTCCCCATCCCACTGGGGGAGGGGAGAGGTGAGTGAGTGGCTGTGTGGTGTTTAGGTGCAGACTGGGGTTAAACCACGACAAAAATATTGACCCTTTATCAGTGAAATATTATAATTGTGTGTGTGCAATTCTGGATTTATCACAAAATGTTTGCTTACCTTGCCATCCATTTGCTCCCTTTTCAGCAAGAGATTCTTGATATTGTAGATAACAATAAGTCTGCAGGCACTGTTGCCCGTAATTCATCAGAGAAAACCTATGCATTGTACTACTGCATGGAAAAAATCCTGAAGGAAAGTAAGGAAAGGGTAGTTGTGTATGTTGCTCACACAAAGGTGTGACTGTATTACTTTGTGTAGCTTAATACAACATAGTAATTCATTGCAGTATTACAGTGTCATCAACATGTGGGAAGCAGTGCAGTTACACTGGACTTTTTGAAACTAAATTTTTTTTTTTAATTTTGAATTTCAATTTTTGAATTTTAATTTTTTTGTATTAGTTTTTGAAACTAATTTTCAGGATAAAAGAAATAAAAACAAGACCAAAATCAGGAAGAAAGTTGTCAGGTGTTTAATATGGCCTCTACAATGTTGCTAATTGATTTTTTTGTAATCTTTCTTGCATTCAGATTAGTCCTTCATGTCAGATACTCACATCCTAGAGTATCTCCAAGGAGGGAGACTATACAACCTCCCTGGGCAACCTGTATCAGTGCTCAGTCACCCTGACAGCACAACCTGACATATCAGCCACTCCTAGTTTTGCGTCATCTGGAAGATGATGAATGAAGATCTTTGTTTACTCTTTTTAATCTTTTGGTTTTGTTTGCATATTACAGAAGTGCTGCATTTTCTCAAAAATCAGGCAATTTTTAACTAAGTGTGGGCAACTATTTGTAATTGATTTAATAAAACACTGCCAGATGGCTTAGCAGTGGGTAGTGTTTTCAGATGGGACTTCCTCCATGATTCTCTGAACTGTCTGGCATACTATATTATTTCAATTATTTGTAAAAATATGATTATTCAAATATGTGGCTATATCAGTATGAAAAGGTTCTACTTCTAAATTGTGAAATTCCAAAGAAATAAGAACATACAAAAACTAACACTACTGGACAAGGGCTGACATTGTAGAACAAATACACTCTCATTAACATCACAATTGTCTCACAAGGAATGCATATGCACAGTGATTTAACATTTAGTGTAATTATTTTATTGAAGTACCAGCTGGAAGATGTAGAATTCCAGCCCAGAAAATAAAGATAGAAGTTACTGGCATTTTCTCATATGGACTTCAGGATCTGGAGATTTTCTCCAAGCAATTTCCTTCCTCTTGCAGTAACATCCTTACATTTACACACCCTAACACATACATATGGACAAGTAACTACACATACATGCATATACATGTGGGTGCACAGAAAAGCACAAAGTAAAATAATGTATTACAAAAATGTCTAAACACATAATTTGCTACAATATCATGTTAGGGTTGCTTACTCTCTCTAAAACTTAAGTTTTCGCTTAACTTTGTTCAGAAGGAACTTTTTGTCAGGATTTGTCTATCACAATAAATCCTGGTGGGGAAAAAAAGTATAAAATAACACAAATCTTTATTGGGATTATATTCAAAAAGATAAGGGATTGAATCTGTGGGCTTTATCTAAAAAGCAGCTCAGCGACTTCTCAGGCACTGCCATGCAGGTAACTGTGCGTCTTTACAAGAATGCAACCGATCTGCCCAACTCTAGCTGCGCAGGCACAAACTGCATAAATGAGGAAACCTTAGTCCCACAGCAGGCTATTTACACACTGTTCATCGTCTGCCACCCAATGGCTGTTTTCCTTATTGACATGAAATCATTCCCTTTTACAAACGGATTCTGCACTAGTTTTTGTTGTTGCTGTTTTGAAGAATTTGCTAAGACTGTATAGCTGTATTACATCTGCTAGAGACGTAACATGATGCGTCGTATTTTAATGTTTTTAGATGGTTACAGAAAGTAAAGAAATGCTGGCAACATGCTGAGGGTAAAGAAGAAGAAACCTCCCGTTTGTTGACAGACTCCAGAAGAAGAAAGGAGAAGCCTTTTGTAACTACCAATACAGTAAATAACACAGTGTTAGATTGGGTAAGTAGGGGAAACTAAAATAATGTTAATAATTCAAGTATTAGTGTCTTTTAAAATACAGTTACATTTTTTAAATATAGGCATCTAAGTTTAGGCACTTAATTCTGTATTTAGAACTGAATGGCATGTTTGCCTACATCCTTAGTACATACAGTTGTCAACGATATAGATAGAAAAATAAATAATATGGGTATTTCTGAAGAGTACCATCAGAGGCCCTGAACCAAGCCAATCTAATGGTTTGCTGTGGCAAAAAAGGCCACCCTAATTTTTGCTTCTCCCCCTCCCCATTCTTTTTTCTTTTTCCTGTCCCAGCTGCATGAGCTACCCCATCTCACACTGGCTCTGGTACTTGTCTGGCTTCACAGTGTGTGAATGTATGAAGACAGTGCAGGAGAGGACTAACCCAAGAAAGAAGCGAATAGTTTTCTATCATCTTAGTAAGCTGAATTGGCAAATGGGTGAAAGAAACAAAATTGGAAAAGGGATGAGGCAGTGTGGTTGAAGAGTGAGCAATGAGTGGAAAAGAAGTGAAAGGTAAGAAAGGGAAGAGCTGAAGGGGAGGCATTACGAAAAGGCAGCTGCAATGAACTGTCATCAGCTCATGTATCACACTAGCTTGTCCTTCATTACAAAATACATTGTGTACGATGGGGAAGATGATAGACTGAGTTTCTCCCTCCCTCTGCTCCTCAGTTCGGCCTCAGCAGCCGCAGGTGTAACTGTACTTGTGTTGATACGTGTGACAGTACAAGACTGTGGGGACGGCTCACTGACATGATCCAGACTGAAAATAATCCTGTTCTTTTGTCTGCTTATATTTAACTTTGTATTTCTCGGTCATTCACGCCTGAGCAAATTGCATTCTAGGCAACTCTGAAAAGGTGAGAATCTACAGTTTCAAGCATGCCCGTATTCAAACACTGGCTTTTAATATTCAGATTTAAAACTCTAAATGTGTTCACACTGCACTGTGAAGAGAGAAAAAATTATTTAGTAAAGTGTATGTGTTCCTTGGCGAATGGTGATTTTGTCATCCATCACTACCATCCATATGCTACCTTTAACTGTGAAGCATATAAGTTAAATAGCAAAAGTAAAAAGAATTAAAATGTAAAAGGATTATAACATGTATTTTTCAAGAGTTTCATTACCGAAATAGATTTCCTGCTTAGGTTGTCAGATGCAGGGATGTTATATAAACAAATAATTAAGATTCTCAATAGTTAACATTCCATTTTGTTTGGACCAGAGGTCAAAATCAAGAGTATTTTGATGGGCACAAGTATTAAATAGAAAATTTCTCTTTCCTGTTTTAAAATGCATGCTGGATTGCAGGCATCAAAGCCAAAGGTATAAATATCAGAGTGGAAAAAATATCTTAAGGCATAAGAATGAAAAAAATTACAAGATTAAAAAATATTTCTGTGTGGGTTTGTTTTTGGTTTTGTTTTTTTTTTTCTTTTGGAATAGTAGGTTAAAAATATGCCTTCCCTTCAGAGCTTGCTTTATCAGCATGAGAAAGTCTTCTATTATATGACACAGTGGTAAAAGTCAGGAAGAACTGACCAAGAGCCAGTGCTAGTATTTCTTCAGGTAGTTGTAGCAGATGTTCTGTCAGTGAATTTTCATGTTCATATTTTTCATATATTTTTAAGAAATAGAATCCTGAGGAATTTACTTGCCTAAAAAATAACGCAGGAATCAGAAAGGCAGATGCAAGGTGTCCTGGTTTTATCTGGGACAGAGTTAATTTTCTTCGTAGCAGCTGGACAGTACTGTGTTTTGGATTTAGGATGCGAATAATGTCATAACACACTGACAGATGAAGGAGGTGTGAAGTCACTGAAAAACACATCAGGTAGATTTTCCATGCTCTTCTTCAAATGTTTCTTTTGTTTCTACATTAAGAAGATGCTAGATTTGCCACAACCTTGTGTCAGTGCCTATTTGGAAAATGAAAGTCAGTTTTCTACTCTTTGTAGAAAAGCTGAGAGAAATTACTAAACTGCTTGTATTATTTTTTATGTAAGTTACAACATTATCATTAATAAAAAGAAAGTAACTTGCTTTTAGAATCTAGGGGTATTGCATATAAGCAAAGCAAGTGTCTTGGTATCTAAGAAATCTTACAGTAAAAGCAATTCTTAGGGTAGGTCTCATTATGAATCTAAAATATTTGAAATTAAAAGAAAATCTTCAATTTGTTTACAATTTCAGAACATCTGTGTGTGGCAAGACATTACATATAACATACATTTATTGGGTATTGGAGAGCCCTTTATGATGATTAATTTTGGGAAAAATTGACAAGATGAACATGAATGGCATTTCACCACTTAGAAAGTTCATTGAGAAAATGCACAGTAAAAATACTAATAAAAATGAGCAGCTAACTCTGAGTAGTTCCTAATTTAAAACTTTAGCTTATTCATAACAACTCTATCTTAGCACTAAGCAAATACTTTTTTTCTTCTGAATAAAAGCATGTGCACATTTAGTCTTTTCCTTTCATTTTCCAGTGGTCCTTTAAGTGATGTCTGAGAAATGGGATGTAAGTTCTATATCTGGTATTAGAGCAGCCAAGCAGAGGGTTCTTCACAGTATGGCCTTTACACTTACTGCTGATTGAAAAATAATCAAAACATTGCCAGATTTCTTATCACTACTTTCTGTACTTTATGTTGATACAGTAAGGTTAATGAAGGAAATTAAAATACTAATGTAGCTGGTTTAATCTTTTGGCCAAAAATTTCTCCCATTCAGACATATACTAGTCTTTCCACCACCTGTACTGAATTTAGGACTAGATTCCAAAGCCAGTTGGGGCACAAGTTATACAAAATTTGAATTTATGCATTTATTTTAAAAGAGAGAGCTTAGCTTAGCTTATGATAGGTGACTCCTGACAGCTTCAAGTAAGTGTTGGGGAATTTTATTGTATCCCTTGAGATGAATTAAATACGTATTTGTGCTTAAGTATAAAGTGATTTAATGAACCATGCAGGATAGTCCTTCTGCTGTAAAGTGGTTCTACAGGGAGTCTGCAAAGATGTGTCATGAGCTGATTCCTTACACACACTTGTACCAGCACCAGTCATATAATTACAAATCAATACTATAGAATTTCTTATTTTATCAACAAGGATGTTTGCTCTCCATTATATAGAGTCATTCCTTTTTTTCTGTTTCTATTGTTTAACCTGGTTCTGGAGTTAGGCCTTCCCACTGCCAGAACCAGGTCATTCCTCGGTCTCCAGTTACCATTGCTGAGCAGTTACAATTTGAATTTGTCTCAAGTCAAAATTTCTGTCTGTTGTCAGAAAGCTGTCTCAAGTCAAAATTTCTGCAGCTGTTTTTCTGTTCTTGATGGTTACTGCCAACTGCTCACTGATTTTGGGCACTCTGATTCATACTTGAAAGAATGGCTGCCTCGGATCCTCATCTCAAGCATCCCTCTACCCTTGTCTCTTTGCCTCATGCATTATGTAGACAGATCTAAAACAGTGTGGTGGGTTGACCTTGGCCAACTGCCAGATGCTCATGCAGCTCTTCTCTCACTCCTCTTCCTCAACAGGAGAGGGGAGAAGATACAATGGGAAAGCTTGTGGGTTAAGATAAAGACAGGGAGACTGCTTAGCTGTTACCATCACAAGCAAAACAGACTCGACTTGGGGAAAAGTAATTTAGTTTATTGCCAATTAAAATAGATTTTGATAGTGAGAAACAAAAATTAAAATTTTAAACATCACCTTCCCCACACTCTCCCCTTTCTCAAGTCAACTGCACTCCTTCATTCTTGGCTGCTCTATCCCTCCCCATCCCCTGAGCGGTACAGGGTGGGGGCGAGGGTTGAGGAGGTTAGTCAGGATATAACAGTTTTTCTTGACACTTCACTCCTGCTTCAGTGTGAATCCTCTCCATAGGCTCCAGTACTTCAGGATAAACCTGCTCCAGTGTGGGCTTTGCACAGGCTGTGGTTCTTTCAGGGCATACCCACCTGCTTCAGCATAGGGTCCTCCATGGGGGGACCTGACTTTGGTGTTTGCACTAGCGTTTCTCACTCTTCTTTCCCGCAGTTCCAAACCCTGGGACCCTGAGGTGGCACCAGCTTCCTCAGGAAAGTAAAGTGTCTGATCTGCCTTTCAGTCAGGTGAATAGCAGACCTAAAATACACTTTTCTGAACCAAAGGGTTGGAGAATTGGATGTAAAGGTCTGTCTTCAGGAACTAATTAAAAGTTATATTAAGATCTGTTGAAGTGTTGGGCTAAAGTTCATCCCCCATTTAATTTCAGGAAAGTAAGTGAAAAGTTTTGATTATTTCCCAGATTGTTACCTGCCAAGGAAAAAGAAAATGTGCTGAGAGCAGGGAGCAGGGCTTATCTTGGCTAGGGTAGCAAACAGTTCTGATATGCTGGAGCACCGTGGGTGTGTTACTATACTGGTAAAGATACCGTTCTCCTGAGTTTCTGGAATCTTTGTACAGGTCTCAAAGGAAATGTGGGATATGGAAAAGACCTCTGATCTGCTTACACTGCAAGAGTTACGTGTCAGGTGTCCACCAGGGAGCTGTGGAAAACCTGCCTGGATCCACGAGGAGACTACTTAGATGTGTAACCCCAACAGTTTTCTGTGCTAGGGTTTCCTGCCCACCTATCTGATCTGAGGAGGAACTGGGCCCTTCACTTCTCAGCAAGGTGGTCTGACACATGAACTCTGCTTTGCTGGATGTTGTTTCACCAGTACTTGGGTACCCAGGTTCCCTTGTGACTCGAGGCTTTGCTATTTTAAACTGATAGGGCTCCAGTACTGTTCCTGCAAAAGGATGTGCAGGAGATGCTGAGGAGTTGTGTGAAGTATATCTCTCTGTTAGTTTTTATATGGAATTTCCTACTTTAAGAAACCAGGCTGGTAGAAGAATAAATTGTGGTGAATAAAGGGACAGAAATAGGAATTAATATGTTCGGCACTGCATGTGCAGCCTGCATGAACAATGTTCTTAAGCACTTAAGGCTCTCGGACCATTAGCTGAAGCTGCCATGCCCGAAAAGCAGCATTCCGCGGGAGCAAGGAAATTCAGGCAATGCTTTGCAGCACCGTCTTCAGGGAGGGACATCTGGCATCTCGGAAACGAAACCTGAACTGGGCGGCCGGGCCGCGCCGGGAATGGAAACCGAAAGCTGGCGAGCCGGGTCCGGGTCCGAGTCCGG
>NW_010239006.1:1086-13879 GCF_000690775.1 Eurypyga helias | reverse complement strand
AAATTATACAACTGCTCATCACTGGGCAAGCAAGGCTCAACCAGTTCCCAGGCAATTTCCCTTCCCGGCCAACTCTCCCAACTGATATACTAAACATGACATTGAATGGCCTGAAATGTCCCTTTGGTCAGCTTGGGTCAGCTGTCTGGGCTGTGCCACTTCTCAGCTTCTTGTAGAAGAACAAGCTGGGAACACAGGTGCTGTATCAGAAACTGAAAAAGTCTTTGGCTGTTCCTGACATTCCTTAGCAACAGCTAAAAACATTAGTGCTATCAATATTCTTCTCAGCAAACATCCAAAACAACCTCATACTAGCTACTGTGAAGAAAATTAACTCTGTTGCAACTAAAACCAGCACATTTAGTGTCTTTTTTCTTTTTTAATTTCACATACAAAATTTTAAAACTGTATTTTCCTGAAACATGGATAATCACTGTATTAGTGATTAGCAAGATTTAATACTTTTACTTTTGCACATTCAAGTTAACAGTGTCTTATTATTATCACAGTCATTGTGATAGTCTTTCCCAGAAGGGGTTTTTGAGAACATTATCTGCCGAGAGAGACTGTATCTGAATGTCTAAGTATAAGATTTCACTCTAAATAGCAACTGTGGAAATAAAACTACAGGCAAAGTCAAAATACCGTGGGAGGAAATCTTGATTTCTGATGGACATCTGGCTACAGTTTTATGATTTCTGCTCTAAATTTCAAATGAAGTTGGTCAAACAAGATAACGTTATATTTGTCCTTGCCCCTAAAGTTAGGGTATGTTTTCAATATACTATATTTATTTCAGATTAATAAGAACTGCAAAGACTTTCAGAACAAGGTATTGTGCATTTCAGTGTAGTAGGCAGCACCTGTCCTGTCTCAGAATGGCAGCTACCTCTGCAAAAGCCAAGTCCCATAAATCGAATGGTGCGGTCCACAGAAGACAGGACCCTAATGGTTATATACCTATAAATCGAGATTCATCATGCTAGAAAGGTCCATTCAATCATCCAGTTAGACATTCTCTATATTGAAAATTAACTCTGTCCTGACTAAAACAGCAGGGGCTCTTAAATTCCACCTGGTGGCCCACAGTGCAGGAGTACATACATAGCTAGTCTTTATCACCGATGGCTATCTGTAACGAGCTCCAGAAACCACAGCAGCAAATTCTGCAAGGTACACAGGGAAGGACAGCCACAGCCTCTAGGGCAGAAGAAGGGCATCAACCAGAACGCATGCTTCTCTCTAAACCTGTTTCTTCAAGCTCATCTTCCTTCATGTTTCTTCTGCTTTCACATAAAGGTTTGGGAGTCGTGAGCTTGCTGTGAACACCCATGAAACCATGAACCATGAAAAGTTACTGAAATACAGGCTGGCTTCCTCTGTACCCTAACAACCTGTAGCACTTGAGGCAGACAGAATCAGGCACTATAGAAAGACGGCAGGTCTGCATTTCTGATGGTGGGGAATTTGAGATTCTGATGGCCTTGATTATGCCTAACCTCACTTGTGTCTATAAAGGCTGAAATCAGCATGTGCCAAACATAGCAAATAGTAAGGTGAGCAGTGTCAACACAGAAGACTTGAGGGAAAACACCTGACTTGAAGGTCAAGAGCTTTACAGAGTAAGTTCTGGTGTTATCACAGAAAATATGCCAGGTTTAGAGTGTAACCAAGAAACCTAGAGTCTTTTGAAGACGACTTCACGATGGACCTCAGATACATGTTCAAAAAACTTGCGGTCATGGTTTTACGAGTGTGCCTGAGGGTATAAGCAGATCTTTCCAAAGATCTCAACATGCAGCAATTCATTACAAATGCATAGATTTGAACACAGTGAGTTCTCTTCCCTTTTCTACTTATCTGTATTGCAGGAATGGGATTTAGCAGAATGAGATGTTGCTTTTTACTTTAAAATATCGTAGAAAGACACTTTGAAATGCTATACCTTGATGTGTGACATTCTGGAATGGACTAAGATTTGATAAACCCAGCCACCAGTGCTCAGTTTTTGATAGTCAGACAGAACAGGCCCATTCTGAGTTATATAACAGACAAGTATCTGTGTACTTGAACTCAGATATAAGCTATTAATTCATAGAGTTCCCATTATTACATAGATATGCTGTACATAGTTCTGCCACTAAAATGCCTTTATCTTAGAATCATAGAATCACAGAATGGTTAGGGTTGGAAGGGACCTTAAAGATCATCCAGTTCCAACCCCCCTGCCATGGGCAGGGACACCTTGCACTAGACCAGGTTGCTCAAAGCCACATCCAGCCTGGCCTTGAACACTGCCAGGGATGGGGCATCCACAGCTTCTCTGGGCAACCTGTTCCAGTGCCTCACCACCCTCTCTGTGAAGAATTTCTTCCTGATATCTAATCTAAATCTACCCACTTTCAGTTCAAACCTGTTACTCCAGCTTCCTTGTAGGCCTCCTTCAGGTACTGGAAGGTGCTATAAGGTCTCCCCGGAGCCTTCTCTTCTCCAGGCTGAACAAGCCCAACTATCTCAGCCTGTCCCCATAGGAGAGGTGCTCCAGCCCTCTGAGCATCTTTGTGGCCTCCTCTGGACTCGCTCCAAGTGGTCAATATCCTTCTGATATTGAGGGCTCCACAGCTGGACGCAGCACTCCAGGTGGGGTCTCACCAGAGCAGAGTACAGGGGCAGAATCACCTCCCTCGACCTGCTGGCCACACTTCTCTGGATACAGCCCAGGATACGGTTGGCCTTCTGGGCTGCCAGCGCACACTGCTGGCTCCTGTTCAGCTTTTCATCTACCAGTCCCCCCAAGTCCTTCTCCTCGGAGCTGCATCTTCCTATGTTGCATTCGTTTCCCTCTTGCACTAACCTTGTTTTCCCGAGAGTGCCCAGAGGGTAAGTTAATGTAATCGCACTTGGCTCATGCATTAATTTTTGAAACTACATGACCTTTTGCATACCGCCCACCTTGTCATAAATTATTGCTTACTTCATAGTATGTATCACACTGTATTTCTAAGCACTCTAAATAAAGGTAAAGCAATGCATCAGCTACTGGTGACTCACAAAATAACATTGACAGAAGGAAGCCATTCACAAATAGAGAAGTAATGAAGATTTCTTTTCAATCTAATAGGCATTAGGGAAAATATTTTAAAGTTCAGCAAGTAGTTTGAATTTTAATATACAAGTTTACTAACACAACTCATAGAGCTGGCCACGAATTCTAAGAAGGATAAGAAAATGTCACTGAGCTATGAGATAAGGAGTCACTTAATCTTCTCTGCCTTATTCCTTCCTCTGTTCAATTTTCCTTTATTAACACAGGAACAACAGGTTTCTTTCAGTCTTGAAATATTCTTTTTTATTTCCCTTTGCTGAAGTTCAGTTCTGTATTGAAAAACTAACTAGCTGGGCATTCAGAGGGTGTCTGTCGTTTCTTGCAATTGCTTGCTGTGATACGAAACAAAACAAGGAGCTCTGAATATATGAAGTGAGCAAGGTTAGATAGACTTCCTCAGCTCTTCAAACAGGAGGCACAGCACTCACTCCCTGAACACAAATTACCCCGGCATCCCTCTGGAGTTGTGGGATCTCACAGTTTGTCCACACTGGGAAGATAAATTTCACACCATGTTCCAATGGGAAAATAATTAGATCAACAAAAGCCATCTTCCTATCAGTCCGACTAATTTGACAGCCTCTCATCATGAAGCAAATGGAAAATTATATCCATCCTGGTAGTCTTTTATCACCATGATAAAAAGCAAGAGTTGCAAGCAACGATGTAAAGCCTTCAGGACACCAACAAAAGCCACTTCTTCTCATCATTGTTCCAATGAGATCTGAAATATTCCTGATGTTCAAATGACTGCTCTCCTGCCTGACTTCTTGTGTGTTACGCTTACACCACAGTCTGAAGGTTGCCGTTTCTCATTTTGTTGAATTCCCACATAAATGCTGTTGAATGAATGTAGCTCTTGGAGAAATTTTCAGTTTGTGAACCCAGAGGTGCTCAGGTAGATTCAAAGCCAATTATGTTTGTTAGGAGTGGTGCTCAATGCTATGATTGTGGGATTTTCCTAGTAATAGTAACAAAAAACCAGTCAAACCATCAGGTAGTAAAAGAATGTCATGCAAGACCCCCTGCTCTGCAGTTTCAGGTAGAAGTTTGGTGATGTTCACTGTATACTTTCAGGTCTTTTTTTTTTCTTTAACAACACCTGCAATACATCCAGATGCAAGGCAGGTGTATTTAGACAGATCTGGCATGGAATGATACCAGTTACCTTAACATTTGAGCAGTGGAAGTTCAGTCAAAAAAAAAAAAAGTGCAAATAAGTCCTTCCTGAGGATAGAAGACTGGCTGTAAAGTTGAGGAATGCTGCTTAGCTGCTCTGACTTCCTTGGTGTCTATTCTGTATTTTCCTGCACTCTCTGATACATGGATCTGATACACTGCCTAGGTGTGGGATAAATCTGGCATTATTTCTCACTAGTGCTCGTGCAGTGGCTTTTCTTATGCTTGCTTTCCTGAATGGCTGTCCTCAGGAAAAAATATTTCCTCCTTTTCTTAGTTCAACTTTGGAATAAAATCAAAACTCGGTTTTATTCTGTGGATTCTCCCACATAAATTTCCCTTTATCTTAGAAGTCAATTACATTGGTTAATCATAAAGAATCTGGTAACATTATGTGACATATGAGTGGGGCACTATATAAATGTCAAATCTTGTTGCTGCAGGCTGGAAGGGAAATGCTGCTTATGAAATATATTTTAGGAACTGAAAAGTCCGGAGTATTTCCAGGCTGGAGTTTACCAGCAACTTAAGTGCCCTTATCCCTGAAAGCCAGGCAACACATAAGCTGAAATCAGAGCTGTGACATTTGCAAATATTTTCAAGCAAATGCATGCATTTTCAGGGATAACATTTAAAGAAAACAAAAACTTCTCGACAACAGACCTTTCTTTTTGTCTTTCAAATGTTTGGATCAGCAAGAATCTTATATTGCAAAGACACCAACGAGACATTAATAAACTAAACAAGCTTGTCCAAGATGTTATTTGCTAAGGAAGCCTACATTTTAAAGGGCCAGGACAGAAGATTGCACTTGGGACAGGCTGGCCAGGGAAGCAGTTGAGTCACCATCCCTGGAGGGATTTAAAAGATGTGGAGATGTGGCGCTCAGGGACACGGTTTAGTGGTGGATTTGGCAGTGTTAGGTTTACAGCTGGACTCTACAATCTTAAAGGTCTTTTCTAACCTAAATGATTCTGTCATTCAGTGATTCTGTAACTTGAAGCTGGGCTGAATTTCTGTTTCATTGATAACATCAAAGTTCTCTTCCCATTTTTCTTACTGAAATCTGGTAAGCTCCCAGGAGGGCTGTCTATTGCCAAATCCCTCCTCAAGTGAATTTCCTTTCACTTTATATTACTGAATTTCACTTGTTTCTGTTCTCAAAGGAAACCATTGCCCCCTGAGTGGTGTTCTGGCCCTTTTCTATTTGAAAGCACTTCCCACCAGTAAATTTTATTAGCAGACACATCCTTTTTGTATCACAGACATAATGAAAGAAGAAATGCACTGGGCAAGGAGTATGGCAGGGAGATCAAAAAATCCCCCTATTTATAGCCCACAAACTACAATCCAATTTTATATTCAGCAGCAACAACAATGTTGACCACGAGGGCAAAAGCATGATTGCTAATGGAACTGGGGATGTCAAAAGGAGAATAACGGCTTCTGGGGAAGAACCAAACCCCCAGTGATCTCAATAAAGCAAAACAGATGCACTTCATCCCAGGAGTACAGAAGAGTTACAAGCTCAGTAGTAAGGCCTTTTAATAAATTTTCAATTTGGAATATATTATATG
This sequence comes from Eurypyga helias, assembly GCF_000690775.1. NCBI lineage: Eukaryota > Metazoa > Chordata > Aves > Eurypygiformes > Eurypygidae > Eurypyga > Eurypyga helias. Next base: position 8,017 of record NW_010239006.1, on the reverse strand, counting down.
ATTGGGAACAGAAAGATAATATGGAAAGAGTAAAAATTAACCCACACTACTGCTGATCCAGTGCTCTGACCTCAGTAAAGCACTAGAACAGACATTTGAAGTAAAGAAAAGGGGAGGGATGAGGTCTGCATTCTCTTTAATAGGAACTCATTTTCAAGATGATAGATTAATATGACTAGACAAAACATCTATCACAAAACAGCATGGAAAATGTTGGAATATGTTTTAAGCATCTTGCAGGAGCTCTCTTCTACTGCTGCAAACACCCAGACCACCCAAAGCAAGCAGCTTCCACTGAGATGCAATGAAGCATGAAAAGGAAGTGACCCAAAGACAATGCATCCTCAAGCGGTGTTTGCTGCAAAAGAGATTGCCCAGTGTTCGAAGGGTAGTAGAGAAGAATAAAGAGAAAGGTAATCAGGATAGCAGAGCTACTCTCCCCACTAACCATTTTCTAGCCTGTGTCACAGTGTATGAGGGCAAACCAGCTTTAGTTGTGAGGCAGGATGGGCAATTGTATTTCCATGGTCCTGTCTGAACTACTCATGTTTTATTCCATCCATACCTGCAGAAGTGAATAGGGAATTCTGCCGTCTGCCTCTAAAAGAACTTATATTACCTCTGAAACCCACCCAATAAATCTTCTTTATATATTCCATGAAAACAGGATGTTTCAGCATCTGTATGTGAAGTTCACACTTTTTCCGTGTGCCATTCCTGTGGAAGAGAAAATATATGCTGCACTATGGATTTTGTTGTTTGTTACCATCAAACCTTGACCAAGTAAAATATGATCAGGGTAGGAGAGTAATGGTACATAAGCCATAAACTAGTGATGAGTGTTAAATATCACAGTCTCTGTAACTTTCTAGCCCTCAATCAGTACTGTACAGTGCCTGCCTGTACTATCTGTAGCTACTGTTATTTCTCTTCAGTATCTTTCCCTCACTGAAATACGTCTGGTTGCTGTGTGAAAATAAATCTGCACACCAAGGAGTCCTGGCTGGGTATCCTGGGGACTTAATGCCTCAACTACATGTCAAGGTTTAACTCCAGCTGGCAACTAAGCCCCACACAGCAGCTCTCTCACTCCCCTCTGGTGGGATCGGGGAGAGGATCAGAACAGTAAAAGTGAAAAAACTCATGGGTTGAGGTAAAGACAGTTTAATAAGTAAACTAAAAGCCACACACACAAGCAAAGCAAAATAAAGAATTCATTCACCACTTCCCATCAGCAAGCAGGTGTTCAGCCATCTCCAGGAAAGCAGGGCTACATCACACTTGGCAGGTGTTTGATATGACAAATGCCATAAATCCAAACATCCACACGTTTCCCCAGATTTATATGCTGATCATGGCATCATATGGTATGGAATATCCTTTTGGTCAGGTGGGGTCAGCTGTCCCGGCTGTGTTCCCTCCCAGCTTCTTGTGCACTCCCAGCCTACTCACTGGTGAGGTGGTGTGAGAGGCAGAAAAGGCCTTGCTGTGTAAATGTTCTCAAAAGGAAAGCATTCAGTCACAAAAACTGTTGATTTTTCAACCACCTGGGCTTGTATAGCTGATGAATGGGGGACATGTGGGGATGGCACCAGGGACAGGAGCTTATACCTGGATCATCAGACCTTGGTAGCACCAAACTGCTCGTAAACAAAGACAACAGGAGTCTCAGGACAAGAGAATGGCAAATTTCTGCTGTAACGAATGCCTGACTCATCATTCACTGTGGTGGTTTCTTCTTTGTTATTATTTGGTAGATAAGACCTGGCATTTCTCAAAAGCTGGGCTAGCTTTGTGGAGTTACCACCTAGCACCCACCTCTGTGCAGACAGGCAATAATATCTCAACTCGGTGTGCGCATCGGCTGATTGCACACCAGGTGAAGAACCCAGATTTGAAACAACATAGGTGCTGCTCAGCAGTTATTAAAACATTCCTGTGTTATCATCAACAGTCTTTCCAGCAAAAACTCATACTGTCCTTTAAAAAACAATTGGCAGAAGATGCTGCAGAAGAGCATCGTGCCATTAATACAGCATCAAAAGCATGATTTTTTATCCTAAGCAATAATAGAGCAATTAATAAATGTTTGGGGGTTTAGCAATTGCTTGAGACTAGGGAACTAGTATTTTACTGAATAGGGAGAAATGAAAGAAAAATAACACTGGCTGAAGTGGCATGGAAGCTATCATAGCATTTCTGAGGGAGGGAAGATGGCAAGTAGGAAGGAGTTTCACCAGCCTCTCAGAGAGGCTACCCTTAGGGTGTGTAATAGGATTGAAAGATTAGTAACCATGTCAGTCTGCTCCAGGGAGATGGTGACACGGGAAGCAGGTCTTCTGGCTCATGTGTAGGGATTGAAGTGGGATGTCTACAGTTTCAGCTGAATAGCTCAAGAATGACACATTTCAAGAAAATTCCTTACTATGGCCACTTCATCATATTCATTTCTCTTGTTAAAAATTACTGACAGTGGAAATAATGACCATAACACATGGGTTATGTTATGCACCTAAAAAAGAATTGTGTGGCAGCTATGTTTCCCCCCTCAATACATTTTTGAAGGCATGGGTTTTGGCTGTTGAACACAGGGTGATAGGAACTACCAAGATACCAATGTCCTGATTAGCAGTTGTTGGCAAATTTCCATTCCAATTTTTTCCTCTACCACCTAAGCCATGCCTTCTGTGAATCAATAAAGATGTGGAATTTTAGGGCTCTTGATCTTCATCCTGGAAACATACACCTAAAAAGGACTTCAGGCATTGAAAAAAACCCACTTATTTTCCCCATTATTGCTGTATCAATTAATTCAACACATTTTCTGTCATTTTAGTCAGCTTTTATTTACAGTAGCCTTACCAGAAACATGATCCAAATAGTAGTTTAATTCCTAATATTTATTTTTGCTGGCCTGTGTAGGATGTGTTCCTCACAAACACCAACTCATACCAACCAGTTTAAAAGTACTGATCTCCCAAACATGGTTCTAAGCAGTTGGTTGAGTGTGGCTTATTTGGGAGTGCTTGCTCTCACGCTTCGGGATTTGTGTTTTAGGTTACGTTTGTGTCTGGCAGAATGGGAAAAAGGGAACAAAGATGGCATGGTATTGCTTGTTAGCTGAAAAAAACTGCATTTTCCTTCTTGAGCTGTAAGAAAGTATATTGAACCCCTGCAGCTCTGCTGTTCCCCCAGGCCTCTCCCACTCGGAGAGTAAGGAAGTACTCCACCTCTGCAGAGGGTAGTTTGGCAGTACCTGCTGAGTGCATTGCTCCTGCCTCCAAGATCTAGAGTTGACTCCAGACTCTCAGAGCTAAGGATGATTGGAATAACCCGGCAGTGGCTGATAACATGTCTAGGCCTAGGAGGCTCAAAATCAGAGAGAAAAAACTCATTACTTTCATGTCGGTGAAAAGGTAATCAGCTGAGCCATGACAGAAGCTCAGAGAAGTGTTTGTCTGCTGGGGTGCAGAGCTTGACGAAGGCAGAATAAAAAACAGGGAAGACCATGGCTTGGGAACAAAGCCACTGGAGCTGCACCAGCACACCAAAAGCACAACAAATACGAAAGACACACGCCCCAGAGACCTGAAATACTGGTCAGTCAGAGTTGTCTTTGTCATGTAAGTCCTCTCCTACTGGTCTACCTCTGAAGGGCCCTCTTGTCAGGCTGAATAGAGAGGAAAGCCACAGGCGCATGACCCCTTGGCTGATCTGCTGAAGGGACCACCTGGAGGGTTCAGCCAATCCACACCGGCTCTGAGGGCTTTCATGCTGAGAGTCGTCCATGGCCACTGAACCCCGAGCTCACCCTTACGTGTGCCCCAAACTTTCCCTGCTAAGTCCTTCTGCAATGCCACCATTCCTTCGCAGACATTTAGGGAAGCTTATATTTAGGCTAGAGATCCTTTTAAAAGTGAGAGTTCATAGCTAGTTTGAAGAGGAAAGCTTTCTTTTGTGAGGGAGAAACCTTCACAGTTCCTAATTCCTCTGTGTGTTGGGTAGAGGTTTTTATTATCCTAAGTGCTCCTCTAAGGCAGATGTTTTTGGTTTTATGGAATTAAACTAATTAGCCATATCTTTTTCCAATAGCAGCAACATTATTTCTGCAAAACATAAACTGTATCAGTGCTTAGGATGCATGCAAATAATACAAGAGTGTTAAAAAGAAAGGAAAAAAGTACTTTTCCTATACCTTATTCTCTATTTGAATAGAAAACACACTCAGTGCTACTATGTACAAGTATAATATTCCCTGGGTAAAGCAAGGAATTCTCTTCCTTTGCTGTGCTATTAAACTGTTTTTCTCTCAACCCACAAGACTTTTTTTCCCACTCTCTTCCCATCCCACCTGGACTGAGGGGAAGGTGAGGCAGGGGCTGCATGGTGACTAGTTGCCAGCTGGGGCTAAACCATAACAGTCCTTTTCGGGACCCAAGCTGGGGCATGAAGGGTTTGAGCTAATAACAGAGCAGAGCATACTAAGGGATTTATATCTGTTAATAGTTGTGGTTCACAAGACTAGTTGATTTGATTTGTATTGTGCTCTTGTCTCTGCTGTACATGTTAAAGATTGGTGTTGGCTTTTGCAGGCTGCTGTATTCTACAGTGATCAGTAATGTTTTGCTTGGAAGATTTATTTTTTAAGACACTGATGCTGAGCTTAATGTGGTGACTGAGCTTTGTCCTAAAGCCATTACTGTACTGCCGGTACCATCTTGTGGAGACGATTAGCAATTCTGCTTCTTCTGAGAGGTTTTTTATGAAGGAAAGACAGAATAGCATCTTCACTGCCTTGTACTGTGATGTTTCCTCCTTCATTACAGTACTTTTTAGTAGCTCAAACATCCCTGGGCAGCTAAAGTACTTCTATTGGTACTTCTTAGGAACACTGTTTTGCATTTGTCTAAGGTTAGCAAGCAATTTAAGAATATCATCCAGAGATCTGCCCTGAAGCTGGATAGTTGAGTGGCAGTGTGCGTGGAACAGCATAAGCAAATGCCTAGGGCAGTGGACACCTGCAGTGTTTTGGAACTTTAACCCTGAATCCTGAACTCTAGTAGGATATTTGGAAGAAATATGTTGTCACCCTGGCAGCTCCAAGGAGACACAAATCATTGCAATGTCCTGGGGCCCAGCCCAGGCCTACTGAGTCCTGTTCAACACAATTTAGTACCCTTAAAAGGAAAAGCAGGTCTCTGGATGTGACGACAACACAACAACACTGGGGTTACCTCAACCCCTGTGACAGGCACCGTGGCTACTCAGACCCCTGCAGCTGAACCAGGGAACCAGTCCACGCTGGTATCAGTCACCCCTGTACAAAAGAAGAAATCTTGGAGGTGGAAGTCAGCTCATTTAGTAAGGAATGAAGAAGATTTTTCTAAGAGGAAGCAGGAGGAAGAAATGGAGGAGGCAGACTACTCAAAAGCAGGGGTGTCACAAGAGTAGAAGAGGGATGAGAGGCAGCTGCTGCTCGGGCAGGAGGAAGAGGAAGGTAACGAGGTGGTAACCGCCCCATCCCTGAGTGAGTTCAAAGATAGGCAAAAATACTTCAGCCATCATCCAGGCAAGCACATTGTCACCTGGCTGCTCTGATGCTGGGATAATGGAGAAAGTAGTCTGAAATTAGAGCGTAAGGAAGCCAAGCAGCTGGGCTCCCTTTCTAGGGAAGGGGACATTGACTGGAAAGGAGCCCAAGACCTCAGCCTCTGAAGGTGACTCCTGTCAGGTGTGAAGGACAGGTATCCCTTCAAGGAAGATGTTATAGGTCACCTGTGCAAGTGGGCCATCATGGAGAGAAGTATCCAGTACCTGAGGAAATGAGTTGTGCTGAAGGTGATTTATGATCTGAACAATGAGCAGTTATCCAAAGATCCAGATGAAGTCCAGTGCACAAGTCAAAGAACAACAGGTGTTATGACCATCACAGCGGTTGCACCAGTGGCGATATCACACCAACCGAGATGCCCTGATCCCCATCCTTAAGGTGATTTGTTGACTAGAGAGACAGCAAGACTCACTCACCCTTTAACAGCCCCATCTGGCCAGTGCATAAGTCTGATGGAGAATGGAGATTGACAGTGGACTACCGTGGCCTGAACAAAGTCACGCCACCACTGAGTGCTGCCGTACTGGACATGCTGGAATTCCAGTACAAACTGGACTCGAAGGCAGCCAAGTGGTACGCCACCATTGACATTGCTAATGCCTTTTTCTCCATTCCTCTGGCAGCAGAGTGCAGGCCACAGTTTGCTTTCACTTGGAGGGGCGTCCAGTACACCTGGAATCGACTGCCCCAGGGGTGGAAGCACAGTCCTACCATCTGCCATAGACTGATCCAGACTGCACCGGAACAGGGTGCAGCTCCAGAGCACCTGCAATACACTGATGACATCATTGTATGGGGCGACACAGCAGATGAAGTTTTTGAGAAGAGGAAAAAGATCATCCAAATCCTTCTGAAAGCCAGTTTTCCATAAAACAAAGTAAGGTCAAGGGACCTGCATTCAAGATCCAGTTCTTAGGAGTAAAATGGCAAGATGGATGTCACCAGATCCCGATGGATGTGATCAACAAAATCACAGCGATGTCCCCACCAACGAGCAAAAAGGAAACACAAGGTTTCCTAGGTGTTGTGGGTTTCTGGCGGGTGCATATTCCGAATTCCAGTCTGAGTGTGAGCCCTCTCTATGCAGTGACCCAGCAGAGAAACGATTTCAGATGGGACCCTGAGCAGTGACAAGCCTTTGAACAGATCAAACAGGAGATGTTCACGCAGTAGCCCCTGGACCAGTCCGGACAGGGCCAGAGGTAAAGAATGTGCTCTACACCACAGCTGGGGAGAATGGTCCTACCTTGAGTGTCTGGCAGATGGAGCCAGGGGAGGGCTGAGGTCAAGCCCTACGACTTTGGAGTCAGGGAGGGAGGG
>NW_010239006.1:0-639 GCF_000690775.1 Eurypyga helias | reverse complement strand
GGGGAGAATTGTCCTACCTTGATTGTCTTGCAGATGGAGCCAGTGGAGGGCTGAGGTCAAGCCCTACGACTTTGGAGTCAGGGAGGGAGGATCTGAGGCTCACTACACTCCTACCAGAAAAGAGATATTGGCAGCATTCAAAGGAGTTTGAGCTTCTTTGGAAGTGGTTGGAACTGAAGCCCAGCTCCTTCTAACACCCCAACTGCCAGCACTGGGCTGGATGTTCAAAGACAGAGTCCACTCTATACATCATGATGCTACCTGGAGTAAATGGGTCACACTGATCACACAACGAGCTTGAACAGGAAATCCCAGTCACTCAGGAATCATGGAAGTGATCGCAGACTGGCCAGAAGGCAAAGATTTTAGAATGTCACTAGAAGACGAGATGACATGTGCTGAAGAGTTCCCTCTGTATAATAAACTAGCAGAAAATGAGAAACAATATGCTCTGTTCACTGATGGGTCCTGCCGTACTGTAAAACAGATGGGAAAATGGAAAGCTGTTGTGTGGAATCCTGCATGATGACTCACAGAAGCTCCTGAAATACAAGGTGAATTAAGTCAGTATGCAGAGATGCAAGCTGGCTTTAGATACTGCTGAACAAGAAAAGTGACCAGTGCTTTACCTCTACACTG
>NW_010239005.1:0-1695 GCF_000690775.1 Eurypyga helias | reverse complement strand
GAGCACAGTGTCCAGCCGCTCGCCGTCCGGGCGACCCACCACGAAGCCTCTGCCACCCAGGGCCTCGGCCACCGCGTGGTAGTCTGTGGGGAGGGGACAGCGGTGGTGGCCTTGTCACCTCTGAGGGAGTAGGTTGGTATCGGGGTGATGAGGGCCACTGGGCAGGGCTCGATATGGGGTGACAGTGGGCTGCTGGGATTGATCGTCCCCAGGGTGACACCGTGCCACCGGCCAGGGTCTGACCTGGGGTGACACGGTGCCACCAGGCAGGGCCTGGTCCTCCAAAGGGTGATAAGATGCCACCAGGCATGGACTGGTCCTCCAGAGGGTGACAGGATGCCACCAAGCATGGGCTTGTCCTCCAAAGGGTGACAAGGTGTCACCAGCCAGGGCCTGATTTGGGGTGACACCTGGCATGGCCTGGTCCTCCCAAGGGTGACAAGGTGCCACCAGGCATGGCCTTGTCCTCCAAAGGGTGATAGGATGCCACCAGCCAGGGCCTGGTCCTACAGAGGGTGACAGGATGCCACCAGGCATGGGCTGGTCCTCCAAAGGGTGACACAGTGCCACCAGCCATGGCTTGATCCTCCCCAAGGTGACAGAGTGACACCTGGTATGGCCTGGTCCTCCCCAGGGGGACAAGGCGACCAGCCAGGGCCTGGTCCTACAGAGGGTGACAGGATGCCACCAGGCATGGGCTGGTCCTCCAAAGGGTGACACAGTGCCACCAGCCATGGCTTGATCCTCCCCAAGGTGACAGAGTGACACCTGGTATGGCCTGGTCCTCCCAAGGGTGACAAGGTGTTAGCAGCCAGGGCCTGATCTGGGGTGACGCCTGGCATGGCCTGGTCCTCCTAAGGGTGACAAGATGCCACTAGGCATGGCCTGATCTGGGGTGACAAGGTGCCACCAGGCATGGCCTGGTCCTTCAGAGGATGACAAGGTGCCACCAGCCGTGGCTTGATCCTCCCAAAGGTGACAGAGTGACACCTGGCATGGCCTGGTGCCCCCAAGGGTGACAAGGTGTCACCAGCCAGGGCCTGATCTGGGGTGACACGGTGCCACCGGCCATGGCCTGCTCCTCCCCCAGGGTGACACAGTGACACCTGGCATGGCCCAATCTACCCCAGGGTGACACGATGCCACCAAGCACGGCCTGATCCTCTCCAGAGTGACAGGGTGACACCCGACATGGTTCAATCTACCCCAGGGTGACCGAGTGCCACAGGGCATGACTCAACCCAGGGTGACATGATGCCACCAAGCACACCTTGATCATGACACCAAGGTGTCACGATGTCACCAGGCATGGCTCAATCTCCCCCAGAGTGACACGGTGACACCGGGCATGGCTCAATCCCCCTGCCGCAGGGTGACACCGGGCATGGCTCAATTCCCCCGCAGGGTAACACAGTGACACCAGGCATGGCCCAAACTCCCCCGAGGTGACACGGGACCACCCGGGTGTCCCCAGAGAAGGGGACACGGTGCTCACCCAGGTACTCCAGGCCACACGCCACGTTGCTGCCCAGCAAAGCCACTTGCTCCCGGGCGATCTGGCTCCAGCACGCGTCGTTGCCCACCAGCGCGATGACGGGCGTCTGCAGGGGACAAAGCACGGGGCCACCGCGCCCCGGTGACACCCCGGAATGGGGACAAGACCCCATTTCCCACACCCTATTTTTGGTGCTCCCA
>NW_010239004.1:0-6102 GCF_000690775.1 Eurypyga helias | reverse complement strand
GGGCTCTGATAGAAGTGCCCCTAAACTGCAGGATTGATATAAAATGGCCTGGATTACAGGCCTTGAATAGGCCTGAATCATAAGCCTTGAACCAAAGTTGACTTCTGAGTGAACCTCCTGGCCAGCATCATAACAGTATGAAATATGACTATGAGAATATCCACTGATCAAAAAACAAATATGTACAATCATTAGTGAAAGATGTAGCTTAGACAATATATAATCATTAGTAGGATGAAACATCTGTTTAGAGGCAGAGCGTCAAGGCCACGCAGAAAGATGTCCAGCTTTCTCTGGGAGTATTTGGTCAAAGCCAAATAGATATGGACACTCCTTTGGGTTCTACCCTGACCAGGCTTTGAGTGAAATCCAATGGGGAGGGTGACACCAGATATTTCTGCACGTTTTTTACATAATTTTTTTGTTAAACTGTATAAAAGCATGACTCTCTCACAGCAAAGTCAGAGCCTTACCTACGAGTGGACGCACTGCATAGGACTTCCCCATTGCCGGGACAGGTTCTCCGATCCTTCACTGTAGTGAGGCTCCCCAGCTGGTGTACGGGTCTGGATGATGGTCAAGCATTAGGGCAATTGGTGATTTATTCTTTCTTAATCACTATCACTAACTCCACGTGGTGATGAAAGGTGTGTTACATTGCTTATGCTGTCTGCTGTTTTAGGCTACAGTAAAGTAAGTTTCTCTTTTTAACTTTAACTTGGTGTCTGTGTCCTTTCTGTCATCCCCATCAATTGGCAAAACAAGGATTTAGTGCTTTACTGCTCCCAACTGCTTTGCTTGTGCTTTATAGATAATTCTGTAGAGGGACTGCTTCTTATAGGGTAGGATGGATGTCACAACCTCAGCCACAACAGATCAATGTCAAGAGAGGGAGCACAAAGCAAACAAAATGAAACAAAACAAAATCAAATCCTGCCCCCTACCCCCACCCCCCCCCAAAAAAAAAAACACAACTAAACAAACTTTTATTTTTTCATTGCTTAGACTAATTTCCATATATAAACAGTTTCCATATTTTTTGCAGAAAAGTGATTATCTCCTGCATAGTGCAGAGCTGAAGCTTTGCTCTCAAGTCACCTGTCAGACTGCACCTGACTGGAGTTCAGGTCACTGAGTGGCTACATACCTTCTGCAGGTGTTTCTCTGGTTCCAAAGTCACTGCTTGATGCTGCTGTTTTCATAGTTTTTTCTCCAGCTCTGGAGAGCCAGTTCAGCTGTTCTAGGGAGCTGGACAAGAAGTGGACCTCAGGGTCCAGGGTGTCCGAATGCTGCCTCTTCAAAAATCTTTGGAGACTATTTGGGAAAAAATGCTTTGTTCAAGGAGTCTGCATGCCCTGAAATCCACATTTGTGGATTTGAGGAATCCTGGGGACTACTACTTGATTTATGTGTGGAAAGACCTGGTAAATCAGGCTGTGCCTAACTCCTCTTTTAATCACTGGCGGTTTCACATCTACTTGAAGTGTCTGTCTGTTAAAGTAAGACCCTCAGGACATTTTTAGGATGTGGTAGTTTCAAGTGTGTTTATTTTACCACACATGCTCCATGTGAACTTTCTGGATTTAAGTCATCACTCAATAAATTCTAGACAATTTAATATAAAGCTCATCCTTGTTAGGAGCCACATGCCTGACAATAGAATTTTTAAAAGACAAATGTATATTTATATATACAGAACTACACTGTAGTTGCTCCACATCATCCTTTCTCAAAATCTTAATTGCTTGACTAGGATTAGATTTTTGGGTTACCATTTGCTTCTGTACATGTTCATGTGCATCTGCAGGGGCAACATGGGAGGAAGTGTCAGAATTAACAGCAAGATGTAATAAAGAAAAGAGGCTGTATTAGAAATCTAATTAAAACAACCAAACAAAAAATTCTTAATAGCTAATGGTTTTGCAATCTCAATCCAAAATTACTTGGTTTAGAGTAAAATACTGTGATTTAAAAACTGAGTAATAGCAGTATTTCTGTATTATAGGACAAGTTTAAAAGGTCAAGGAATATCACTGAAATTGTTATTTTTGAAGGTATACTTAACACAGATTTGAAGTAGGATACCTAAAGAATAATTTTTCCATCAAGTATAATGTTAAATTCTGCTTAAAAAAAAAAAAGTAATAAAAATACATCAAAACCAAGTCAAAAAGATCTCATCGTAGCCTACAGATCCTCCCTTCATTTCATAAAGGGGATTTTGATTCCAGTGCCTATCTAGATTGAAGGGAGAGAAAAAGGATAGGTTAAAAAAATTAAAAATGAGGAACTCATGTACAATTCAAAATGTAGTATTTTACCAGCAGTCAAGTGCATGTTCTATATGGGTCATGTAGCATTTACCTGGATTGCTTATGATCGCTTCTCCAAGAATATTTGCTCAATCATTTTGTTCTACTTGTGTGTTGATTTTTTGTTTAAGTTTCTCCCTTCCCTTACAGTAGTGAGTGCTCCAGATATTGACTCAGTGTAGAATAGAAGTGGACTGTGTTGGTTATATAGTGAATCTGGCCTTGTAGCAAACAATGACATCAGACCCTGTCTTGCGCTTAATTAGCTGGAAATGAGTGCTACATCAATTGGTGAAGAAAAAAAAAAAGTTGTCAGACTTACAGGTGAAGATAGAAGCTGAGTGGGTGGGTAATAATATTATTAAGCAATCACATAATTAGCAGGAAAACCTGTCAAAACTTTACAAGGAGTGTTTTTACTTGCTTTTTGAAACCTTATTACCATAAAGAAAAAAAAAAAATCATTACCCTCATAATCCCACACACATTCTCCTTAAAACATGAAGTGAATATTTGCAAAAGGTGGAGAGGTTACATGATTGTGCTGTATACAGTGGAAGTTAGAACAAAAGGTGCAATTTGGGTAGAAAAGACAGTTGAGAAGCTATTTTCATGATGGACTAAACATTGAATTTATTCAGACTTTCATGGTTTGCATTTTTGGGAACTGACTTCTACTAAGTCTACTAAGACTTCTAATTCTCTAAGATTTTTTAGATTAAAAAAAGTTAACAAATACTGTAAACATCTTTTGAACCTATGGTGATGATTAACCAATAAATTCGTCTTCTGATTGTATATCTTTCATGCTTAGTGATCAACTTAACAAATTTGTCAGTTTCTTTTTATAACCATATCACATCCTTACTCACACTCCAGATTTTGTGTTTTAGTTCCGAAAATTAACTTACTTTAAGTGAAGAGTGTAGCAGCTTGCTTTGACTTGAATAGGACTTTGCTAGAATAGGAGTTCCCTATCTGATTTTGTTTGAACAGAAATCAAATACTGAGGAACATATTGGTATGATACAGCTGTACCACTCTCTACTCTGCTCATGTGAGGCCACACCAGCAGTATTGCATACAGCTCTGGAGCCCTCAACATCAGAAGGATATAGACTGGTTGGAGCGAGTCCAGAGGAGGCCATGAAGATGCTCAGAGGGCTGGAGCACCTCTGCTATGGGGACAGGCTGAGAGAGTTGGGCTTGTTCAGCATGGAGAAGAGAAGGCTCTGGGGAGACCTTATAGCGCCTTCCAGTACCTGAAGGGGCTACAAGAAAGATGGGGCAGGGGGGACTTTTTACAAGGGCCTGTAGTGACAGGACAAAGGGTAATGTGTTTAACTTGGAAGCGGGTATATTTAGGCGGTACATCAGGAAAAAATTCTTCATGGAGAGGGTGTTGAGGTACTGGAGCAAGTTGCCCAGAGAAGCTGTGGATGCCTCATCCCTGGAAGTGTTCATGGCCAGGCTGGATGAGGCTTTGAGCAACCTGGTCTAGTGCAAGGTGTCCCTGTCCATGGCAGGGGGGTTGGAACTAGATGGTCTGTAAGGTCCCTTCCAACCCAAACCATTCTGTGATTCTTGTGTCTCACAGTAAATAAAAAAATATGCACGCGTTTCATGAGACCAGGCTGTATTAAGAGGCAGATGAACAAAATGTTGAGATGGTTAAAACTCTGATATACCTGAAGCCATAAGGTTGAATTCTGTCTCCTCTAATATGGGAAGAAATTGAAGGGAAGGCAAACCAGATACCATACAATATAGAGAGTCTACCTTATTTCTGCCTCGATGTACAAGCTCCGCTGCCCATGCTCATAAACCATGCACCAGCTGCTGAAGCCTAATTTCTTTTAACTTCTTACATGAACCCAAATTTCACTTTGGGGAAAGTGGTGAACATTTATACATTTCTGTTGTCAAGCATATTTTATATTCATGTCTACTGATAGAGAGAACTTGTGCTGGCTAGTTAGGAAGCAAGTCCTTGCATAAAGTTGATTATGTTCCTGTCTTGAAAATGTTACTTTTGGAGGAAATATTTTTCATCTCACATGCTGTTGAATTTCTCTCTTTCTGGGAAATGTTATTTTTATTTTACCTTTGTTATTGTTGTTATCTGCTGAATTATGGAAAGAATAACAATTGGCCTTAACATAAACAATGGCAAAACTGTAATAATACCAAAATATCTATAACAGTACCAAAAATTTCATTGAGTCTATAGTAATACAGCATGGAAAACCACAAATGTTTCCTGGTGACTGAGTAAGGGGTCAAGCAGTTTGCACACACAGTCTTCATTATTCAGAAATACCTTCAGTTCAGACTTTTGAACACAGTCTGTTCTTCCCTCCCTTAAAGGTAACACTCATAGGGATTTGAATTAAAGCAAGTTTACCCAACTTTGTTCAGAAGGAAGCAATTTATGATATGTCAGGTGATTCTCTGACATGCTAGTTTTTGTGAGGTATGGTAGCAGTGCAATTTCTTATCCACTCCCATCTACCCATAATGCTCCTAGCTAACATATGTAAGCACCTCTATGATGCATCTACTTTTCAGAATAATTTATGTGGAGTAACTCATGTCTCAGAATCTCCAGCTGAGCTAGAATTATAACTGAGTTTTACAGAGATCAAGTGACTGGAATTTAAAGGAAAGACCATGCTCAGGCTATAGGTTCTACTTTGAGGCCACCCAGCATGTTGTCATCTTAAAGGTTGTTCATGGCCCTGATTCAGGGAAATATGTGCTCTCTTCAGAACAGCACTTAAGCACTTGCCAAAGGGATTGGACTTTACTGATGTAACAGCCAGGATGCTCTTGACTCCTAGTTTCTAACAAATGAAAAAAAGTAATATGAACCTCGAGAAAATTAACCCTTCCTTCTGGAATATCAAGAATATCGTAAATAGGAAGCTAAAGGACTGTTGAGATTTGGTTTAAATCTTAAAGAATGTTTTATAGAACATATTTCACTGATATGTCTACTTATGGCCTACAGGCTAAATAATTTTTACTCTCACAGCTCCCTAAGCTAAATCCATTGCTTATGCTATTCAGTGTAGTCTGGCTCTGAGCCCTGCACCCCTGCCAACCTTCTTTCCTTCCATTTCATTTATTCAAGATTACCACACTTCAATTACAAACTGGAATAGAACTATAATAAAATTAGTCTTTTTTCTAATATAGGAAGTTGAGAGGAGAAACGCTTTATAGAACTATATTAATTACATTTTTTTGAGCATATCTTTTATTTCTATCAGAATATTATCTATCAAATGCACTGTATGGAATAAAAGGAGTAAAAATAATATCATAAAATAATCATAACAACATTTAAAAATTAATTTCAAAAGAAAATGAGGTCATGAAATGAACTGAAAATAATAATTTCTTTTTATTTCGCACTTTACAGACATCTCCACTGCCAGCACCTGTGTATCGATTTGGTTTACAAAATTATAGCAGGACTGTCCAACAACTAGGCTACTTGCCTAAAGTCATATGGTTTTAGTCCTCATTTTCTCTGTGTAGAATAGAAATCAGGCGAAGTATTTAACTTGTGAGTAACTTTATGGCAGTAATCACCAACATTACCCATACAGGTATTGTGGTGGCGGTGGCAAATGGAGAATTATTTAATAAGGAAAGAAAATCTAGTCAGGACATTTTTGGCTAAATGCAGTTTACACAAAAGGATGATAAATCAAAACAAAAATCACAGTATTTCTGCTTTTTTCCAACATTCCTTGGGACAATTTTCTGAGATAATTCAGGATAA
>NW_010239003.1:9705-15926 GCF_000690775.1 Eurypyga helias | reverse complement strand
CTCCTCAGGGCTGCTCTCAAACACTTGCAATACCGTGGGGTTGGAAGGGGTTAGTGCGTAGGATTAGGCTGATGAAATCAGAACATTCTTCACAACGGTTGCGTCATGCGGTGGGGGTCTGACCTGGGTGCCACATGGCACCAAGCCGTGGCAACGTTCCCATCCCCTTGATGCCGGCAGCAAATAGCGAGGGGAATACAACCGATTGACTGGAATCGTATCTTTGCACTCAGGAAACGTGCTGCAGCCTGGAGCTGGTGCTTTGATTGCAAGAGTTGCGCAGTTTCTAAGGTAAACTCCCAACCAGATCGAGGTTCCTCCTCCCCTTCCCTGGCCCTGGCTACGGAGCAGCAGTGGGTCACGGATTGCAGTGAGGCTTGCGCGCTCCCGAGAAGTTAGAGCAAACGACCTTTTGCCTAGAAATCAGACTTTGACCTAGGGTTTGTTTGGAGAACCCTTCTGGTAAAGGACAGAAAGGGAGCGGTGAGGCCGATTAATCCATCTGTGCTCCCTGTGCTGAGCCTCTGAATGGGAGATCTTGTTCTGTGGGCTCCCAGCGGTGCCTGCTGCTTCTCCGCACCGCAAGGCTGCACTTCCTTCTGCTCTTCCTGGGCTGGAAACCAGGGAGCTGTCTCAGGTCGTTCTGTCCGTTTCCCAGTGTTGGTGGTCGATGGCTCATATTGAGCGGGATCCCAGCTGCCAGGTATTTCCACCAGTGTGTGTTGCCAAGTGATGTTGTCTTCTGTAAATCAGTGTACAGCCACCCCTTGGGAGAGGTGTGGATGCAGCCCACCGGTAATTAGGAATACTGCAGAGCCTTCCCGTGTGTCCGGCCGGGCTCACAGCTCAGGAACCAGGCAGAGAAGCGGGCCCTGCGTAGAGAGGACCCGCTGAAGGCCGACCTGTGGGTAAACAGCATTTGGAGCTGCTTGCAAATCAAGTGTGGAAATTACCTATGAACTTTGCTTCCTCTTGGTGAGAGGAAAGAGGTCAACAAATATTAAAGGGATCTGTCTTGAACTTCAGGGTTAAAGTTTAATCAAGTGGCTTCATGCTATTTTCAGAGGTTTGGTTTGTTGCACGGCTTTCGTCACCGAGTCTTTCCCAACACTGTCTTATTTTCTAGCGGTATTCCAGAGACGGTGCCATGCTCCAGCGTGAACCGGCAGTGCTCCTCCGGGCTACAGGCCATTATCAACATAGCTGGTAAGCATTGTGGGCCCTCGGATCCGTCAGTGCCTGCCTCACGCCACATGCTCACTTCTCCTGTCCCTTAGTCTCTCTGAGCAGTCGGAATAGCGCAAACGCCTTCTGTGGTTGGGAATTTTCAGTGTGTAGGCAGTTGGATGCCGTGTCCTTGAGTGGCTGAGTTCACCCCGAGAGAAGTAACTGGGTTGTCTGAGGATGACTTTTACCATCGCTTTGACACCTGGCACCTTCTAGAAGGGTCCCTCCTTCTAGCAGGGTTCCTCCTGTCCTCTCTGGGTGCACATCAGGTCACACCTAGCCTTTGGCCTCCTCAGCTCCTGGACCTGGCTGATGGTCTGGCAGGCGGGAGGGAGAAGGGAATGCCCTGCTGGGCTGTGGTGGGTGCCTCAGGTGTTCGTGAAACCACAGCTGGAATGGAAGCGCCTCTGCTCCTAACGGTGGTTAAGGATGTTTGTGCCCTGCTGTTACAGGTGGCATCCGAAATGGATCGTATGACATTGGCTTGGCCTGCGGGTAAGGAAGGCTTTTTATGGTACATGCTTAGGCTGTCCGTAAGTAGCGCTCGGTCCCCCCGCAGTAGCTCTTGTGTGAGGAACTGGAAATGCCTTCCAACCAGATCCATGTCATCCCCCCGCCAGGGAAATAGGTGCTGTCCTTGTCAGACAGATGGGTGAATAAACTCCAACATTAGGACGTGAATTTAAGGGGTGACTGCAGATGCAGTTCCTGTATTTCCAGAGGGTTCTGAGTACTCTCACAGGAAGTCTGAGGGAGGGTGCTTGGAAATCCTTTAATTCCCCTGGAAGCGTTGGTCTTGGTGCCCTGTGTGTTGCGGCTGCAGTAGGAGGCTGAGTATCCGACAAGCACGCAGAAAGCCCGTTTCATTAGGGCCTTCTGGCCCTGCTGTAGGACACCACTTGCACAGCTCTGACAGCCTGAAAGCCTGCCCTGATTAACTGTTTAGCTAATTTCCAGTTAACTGGTGTCTTGGAATACCAGCACCTATCTTGGGTAAGGAAATTAACGTCCTACACAGGCTAGTAACTGTTCTACAGACTTGCAGGAGATGTTCTTCTGCAGTGGCCGGGCGTGCTGTTCTTTGCTTCGGTTCTAACGTCCTAAGAAGTGTTTATTTTTTAGAGGATTATGTAAATGTTAGGTTGGCTTTGGAGAAACACTAGTGACCACAGACACGTTCACTTCAGAAGAACAAATTAAGTATTCAGTAATGCTGAGGCTGAAATAGTGGGCTTCTCTTTTTCTTTACCTTGGTAACTCCAAGTCTTTCTTGGATGATTACTGTATAGAGTCATCCAGTAGCTCTTAGGAAATTGTGTTTACAACTTCTCGACACCTGCACATACCTGGTTGAGCAAGTCCGGAGGCTGAGAACACCCTCCTCACACTGCTGCGAAATGAACAGCTCGGCCAGACAGGCCTGCTCCTCTGGTGTCGGCTGTGCGCTCGGCGTTCAGGGCTGCCTGTGCTGACCGCCTGATGCTCTTCGCTCGTTCCCTTCAGCACTGCTTGAAGACGTAGCTTGGCAGCGTCCACCAAAATGATACGCTTCCAGGTACAGAAAGGCTCAAAGGGTTTGGGATCCAGCCCTTGCGCCTTTGGGTACGCAAGCCAACGTGTTTCATTGCGGGAAGTTTTCTGGCCTCTGCCCTGCAGGGTCTTCCACGAAGACCTATAATCCCTGGCCTTTGTGAGCTGGGTTTATCCCAAGTCACGCTGTCCCCCTGAGAGGACTCGCCTGTTGTAGGTGGAGACGTAGTGGGTGACAACACCGAGTGCCGTAGCCATGGTTTGCTCTGACTTAGAAGCGGATTCTGTACCCTCCTTCAGGGAGCAGATGCAGCTGAAGCCAGGTTGTGCAGGATCCCGTGTCAGTCTAAACTCCTGATAGCATTTACTACAAGCTGCTTGGGGGAAAAGCCTTATTGTCCGCTCGTCATGCGTTTTCATAGAATCACGGAATGGTTTGGGTTGGAAGGGACCTTAAAGAACATCTGGTTCCAACCCCCCTGCCATGGGCAGGGACACCTTCCACTAGACCAGGTTGCTCCAAGCCTCATCCAGCCTGGCCTTGAACACTTCCAGGGATGGGACATCCACAGCTTCTCTGGGCATCCTGTCCCAGTGCCTCACCACCCTCTCCATGAAGAACTTCTTCCCAATATCTAATCTAAACCTCCCCACTTTCAATTTAAACCCGTTACCCCTTGTCCTGTCACTCCAGGCCCTTGTAAAAAGTTCCCCCCAGGTTCCTTGTAGCCCCTTCAGGTACTGGAAGGTGCTATAAGGTCTCCCCAGAGCCTTCTCTTCTCCAGGCTGAACAAGCCCAACTCTCTCAGCCTGTCCCCATAGCAGAGGGGCTCCAGCCATTTCCATTTTCCAGCTCCACTATTTCCATGAATAGTTTCTTTGCTGTTTACTCTTCACGAGCACATCTGTGTGGCACAGAGTAGAATTCAAACCCTCTTCCCATCACAGGCTTCGTGGTCTAGGCTGACCCTACAGAAGCTCACTGTTCCTGGGTGGTAGCTGTGTATTTCTGCTGTAAAACTGGGTATCTGTCACCTCCTCTGTCAGTGAAGGACTGTGGCCTGTGGGAGCAGTGTCTTAAACTCTGTGTTGCGAAATACAAATGGCATAATCCTTTGCTTAATACTTCTCATGCTGCCACCCAGTTCTCAAGCTCTAAGTGGCATTTTTATGGCTGTTGGCCATCGCACTGGAAACTCCAGTCCTGGGACCTTAGCCTTCTCGTTAGGTTTGAGGACAAAAGAGCCAGAATCCTTAGCGATTCCATCCCAGCTGTGGAAACCAGTGAAATTGACTGTTGCCGTTGTGTTGTGGTTTAATCCCAGCGAGCAGCTGAATGCCACACAGCCGCTCGCTCGCCTCCCCCCTCCTCCAGTGGAGGGGAGTCGGAGGGCAAGACAAGGAAGCTCGTGGGTTGAGATAAGAACAATTTAATAACTGAATATAAATGCATAAAACAGTGATGCTAACAATACTAATGATACTAACAGTACTCATAATGATCTGTAATGAAAGTAATACTAGCACTACTGCTACTAATATGTAAAAAAATAACAGAAAATAAATGATACAATTGCTCATCACCTGCTGACCGATACCCAGCCAGGTCCTGAGCAGTGACACCCCCGAGCCCGAGCGGGATCGCACCAGCGTCGGAGTGAGCCATTCTCGCACCCATTCCATTTCAACACCCAGCAGTCAGATCTGTCCTTACCTCAACCCTTCGAGCCCTGCGCTGGGTGCCGAACCCTCCCTCTCCCTAGCGTGCGCGCTCAGAGTGAGCCCCACGACCGAGGAAGCCGACCAGGCACCAGCGTGGCCCCCTAACCCATACCCTGAGCATGATGCTTGACGGCATGGAATGTCCCTTCGGTCAGTGTGGGTTAGCTGTCCGGGCTGGGTCCCCTCCCAGCTTCTTGTAGTGAAAGTGTTAGGTGAAAAAGAAAGTCAGCTCTGTCCCAACTAAACCCGCACACATCGGTCTCCTGTTCTTGGCGAAACAAGGACCGGTTTAGTCTAGCAAGCTGTTTTCACTGTGTTGGTGTTATGATTCTTAAGTTGCCTGGAGGGTTTCTGCTTCAGCCAGTTCTTAATTATTAGCTGTGTCTCTACAGGGTAATAATGTCAAGGCGCCGAGTTGTGATCGGGCTTCGTTAAGCAATTCCCAGAAATGGGGGATGAAAGCGCCAGTAGCAAATTCAAATTCTTCTTGTGTTTAGTGTGGAAACGATGTCCCTCAGAAGCGCGGGTAACCCCGGCGACATCAGCTCCAGCATGATGGAAAACAGCAAGGCTCGAGACTGCCTTATTCCTATGGGGTAAGTCTTTCCCCTTCCCAGAGTTTAAGGGGGTTTCTAGGTGTCAGTCTCCTCAGTGACCGCGCTGTTGCCAATCAGTCTGAATTCAGTGAGCTTGGATCTGCCGGTGTCCGCATCCTCCTTGGTTGTGGATTCCTTGTGTGAAACGGGGGGGAAGATCAGGAATCCTGATGAAAGATTTCCTTGTCTTAGTTATTCATCTCAGTGGCTTAATGAGCAAAAACTTGAGAGTGGGTTTGGGTCTGGATTTGATTCAGGATCTGCTGCTGCCAGGCAGTTCTAGGTGAGAATCACAGACTCATGGAATGGTTTGGGTTGGAAGGGACCTTAAAGACCATCCAGTTCCAACCCCCCTGCCATGGGCAGGGACACCTTCCACTAGACCAGGTTGCTCCAAGCCTCATCCAGCCTGGCCTTGAAGACATCCAGGGATGGGGCATCCACAACATCTCTGGGCAACCTGTTCCAGTGCCTCACCACCCTCTCCATGAAGAACTTCTTCCTGATATCCCATTTAAACCTCCCCACTTTCCATTTAAACCCGTTACCCCATGTCCTGTCACTGCAGACAGCAGAAGGCAGCAGATAGAGAAGGCAGCAGTTCCCTTTGAGGCTGGAGCTGCTGCTTGTCCCTTGTCATTGCATTAACTCCGTGGTTTTGTTTTCCCCAGAATAACCTCAGAAAATGTGGCGGAGAAGTTTGGGGTTTCCCGAAAGAAGCAAGATGCCTTTGCTTTGGCTTCCCAACAAAAGTAAGTGCCCTTTTTTTTTTTTTTTTCCTCTTTGACCTTTCAGTCAAGGAATGAACGCAGAAGGAATTCCGTTTAGTCAGGGAGTAAACAGGCAGCAAACGCATTCCCGCTTCCCAGGGGTGGTGAAGCGCAGCCTTCGTGTTGCCTTCCAAGCCTTGACGGTGATAAAGACCCTCGCGCGGGTCAGCGCGCGTCCCCGCTTGCGTGACGAGCCCCGAGCCCCGCGCTGTGCTGGCGTGACTAACCTCGCGCCCGTGTCGCCGGGCACACGGGCCTCGAGCAGCCGGTGCCTCTGGCCTTTCCAGCGTCCAGAGGACAGGGCCTCCGCCAGGGTTCAGTGTTCTGGTAGCGCCTTTGGCTCGGCGTCGTCTGAGGCCGAACGTGGGAGCAGCAG
>NW_010239003.1:0-9616 GCF_000690775.1 Eurypyga helias | reverse complement strand
GTTTGGATCCGAGTGAGGCCAATCCTGCCTCTCACAACCTTCCTCTCGGGCAAAACCGGTGCCGGAGTAAACCAACCCCTGGAATCTGTGGGGCCGTACTGGCAGTCCGGTGACAGGCAGTGCCCTGAAGTTGCTGCCGTCGAAGAGTTAAACGAACTTTCAGGGCTCTGTTTAAGCGTTGCCCCGGTCCAATTATTTATCTAATCCAGGAAACCACTGCCCAGGCCAGTTAACCTTTAAATTCTGGCCCTGCTTCTGGGGAACTTGGCATGGCAGCCTTTCTCACTGACATTGAACTGATAACGCAGAGGGTATGTGAACGCGATCCTCGCCTCCCACGTGAGGAAATGGGGGGGTTTCTGGCCCCTGTTTCAGGATGTCTGCGGAGTTACTGATCTGTCCCTCAGCGCTGTGCTCGCAACTCCCGCTCACCTGGGAGCGTGCAAGATTTTCAGTTTACTAGATGAGGGGGTAAAACACGCTTTCAGCCGGCAGTTGGTATTCCCTGGAAAGGCTGCTCTGCTGCTGGAAGGTGAATCGTCTACATCAGCTGTACTGTGGAGGCTGCTAAAATACCTTGTTGATGTGAAAGATGAAAACTCTGTGCCCTGAGCTAATTCTAATTTAGCTAATTACTTTCTGCCAACTTCCATCAGTCTGGTCACGTCAGTTGTTTCCTAGTCCTGCTGTCTCAGGGACCAGGCCCTCTCTTCACCGCACCTTTACTGTTAAATTAAGTGACACCCTTCTACATCGTCGCCCTGAACAACCCTTTTGGGTTGAAAGGTTACGTTTAAAGGCCAGAAGGCTATAGCCATTGCTTAAAGCTCAGCTTGTCTTTGGTAGGATGAAACCAGGAGTGAGTGAATCTTCAGCCATTCCTTGTCGGAAGTTATTAGCATTATTATGTGAAGGTTTAGCCCATGGGCCCTGTTTAAACTCAGAAATAAGAATGGCTGTTTGAATATCAGAATGAATTTATTTTCTTTTCTATTTTTTAAACTGGAAGTGGGGAGGTTTAGATTAGGTATCAGGAAGAAATTCTTCCCGGAGAGGGTGGTGAGGCACTGGAACAGGTTGCCCAGAGAAGCTGTGGATGCCCCATCCCTGGATGTCTTCAAGGCCAGGCTGGATGAGGCTTGGAGCAACCTGGTCTAGTGGAAGGTGTCCCTGCCCATGGCAGGGGCGTTGGAACTAGATGTTCTTTAAGGTCCCTTCCAACCCAAACCATTCCATGTTTTTTGTAACTGGACAAGTTACGGCTTCGTGCTGTGGGGGTCAGTCAGTCACAAGGGTCTTGCTGGAAACAGAACGGGGATCTTGCTCAGAAGTGGGTTTGGGGAAAATAATGTTAGCAGTAGAGTTCCTGTGACATAGAGGTGAGAAGTTTGTCTTCCCATGAATGGAAATATGTATTCACCCATCTTCCCATCCACTGCTCAGCGATGGGGTACTTGTGTACCCAGCCACACCTCGGTGCCTTCTCTTGCTCACTGGTTTCCCTGACATTAGTCCTCCTGCAGTTCACCTCCAGAACGTTTTAACCTTTCATCCTCCAACAGAGCATCAAAAGCTCAGCAGATGGGACTGTTTAAAACTGAGATTGTTCCAGTGAAGACCACCGTCCTGGATAATCAAGGCAACCGAAAAACAATCACCGTGCACCAAGATGAAGGGATTAGGCCCTCCACGACCCTGGAAGGCTTGGCAAAGCTGAAGCCTGCCTTCAAAGAGGATGGCAGCACTACAGCAGGTCAGCCCTCTCTCACCTTTGTGTTGTCCCTGGGGTTTACCTGCCTTCCCATAAAACACACGCAGGCAGAAGGGGTGTTAATGGAGCTCTTCCAACAGGTAATGCCAGCCAGGTCAGTGATGGAGCAGCTGCTGTGCTTCTGGCAAAACGCTCGAAAGCAGCACAACTGGGGCTGCCGGTCCTGGGGGTGCTGAGGTCCTTCGCTGTGGTCGGAGTGCCGCCGGATGTTATGGGCATAGGGCCTGCCTACGCCATCCCCGTTGCTGTGGAGAAGGCGGGTAAGAGCCGCTCGTCACTCGGACGGCGTCGGGCACGTGGCGGGTTGGACCCTGTGGACTGAAACCGGAGGTGGTGTTACTCGACCTTGTGCCGCTGTCAGCCATGGCAACAGCAAACTTAAGTTCAAAACCTTAAAAAGAGATCCCAACCAGGATCTTTGAGCTCAGGATTCAACCCCTGCACAGTCTCAACAAACAGCTAACAAGTCCCGAGACATTTAGCGTTCATTTAGGGCTGTTTTTCCTTCATTACCGCGATCAGCCTGTCAGGGCGTTGGTATTGCATCTGGTTTTTGGTTTTCTATACAGTTTCGGCATCTGGCAAGGCAAGCAGGCTTTCCTCAGGGTTCTTACTAGGGCAAGTAGCTTTTAGAGCTGTGTGTTGGTGTTGTGTCTGCCTGTCATTGCGATGGTCACATGCTCACCCATAGTTTTATATTTCCGTCTCGAAATACCCTTCGATCTCTAATCCATCTGCAAAAAAATCACCTTTAATCTGAGGAAATTTGGCAAAGTCAGTGACACAGTACCATGGACTGTGGTGTTTTATGGTCTTTACTCGCCATCATACGTAAACCTACGTACGATATAGGCACCCCACTTGGAGCCAAGGTCCTGCGCTTACTGTCGTTAGTGGAGTAGAGCTAGAGTTTCTAAAGGGAGGTTTTAAGTGAATTCTTCTCTTTGGTGAGGTCGTAAGGCTAAATACCTTTTCCAGGGATGGGGCATCCATTTAAGTGTTCAAGGCCAGGCTGGATGAGGCTTGGAGCAACCTGGTCTAGTGGAAGGTGTCCCTGCCCATGGCAGGGGGGTTGGAACTGGATGATCTTTAAGGACCCTTCCAGCCCAAACCATTCTGTGATTCTGTGATAAGGAATTAAATCCTGACTTTTCTGAACCGTAGGTCTGACTCTGAATGACATTGATATATATGAAATCAATGAAGCCTTTGCGAGCCAGGTGAGTGATCATCCTGTTGGAGTTGCTGCATTCCTTGGTAACCGAGCGTGTTGCAGTTTGGCCTCCGAATTACGATTCGAACTTGTTCCACATGTTAACATTTGGCTAAAAGTGTCATAACACGCGCAGATGGTTTTTCCATTTCCTTCAAATAAAAATAAGCAGGACATTGCTTATACAGCGTAATATTTAAAAGAAAAACATGCCCACTCGAGTAAGAACGTCATCTTTACTGTCGTACCCTGGTACCAACTCGCAGTATCTGTTTCACCAGAGCTGTACCGTTACCCGGCGGTGTCAGCACCTGCGCTGCGCTTGTCCCTAATGGGGCGGGGGGTAGGGGCTTCAGCACTGTGCCACCTTCTGCCCGTCAGGAGTCAGTTTGGGGCGAGGTTGGTAGCCTTAGCATTCATGCGGTTCCACTCCCTCCCGCTGGGAAGCGCAGTCCAGCCGGAGTCGGGTCTCTGCGTGCGAACCAGCTCGTTCTGTAAGTGCAGCTGACACAAGGGTGTGGATTTGGTGTGGGAACACTGCTGGAGCTAAATTTCTTCGGAGCACAAATCTTGAAGCCCCCGGAGCTGCCTGGGGTGGTTTCCTCTCCCTCTTTCAACACAGATGAGGTCATGATTCTTCTCTCCAGTCCTCTTTGCTCTCTGCTGCAGGAGACGCAAGAGCATCTCCATGAAACCGTGCCCTCTCTCTCTGCAGGCCGTGTACTGTGTGGAAAAGCTGGGCATTCCCATGGAGAAGGTCAACCCCCTGGGAGGAGCAATAGCACTGGGGCATCCGCTGGGCTGTACCGGTGCTCGACAAGTTGTCACTCTGCTCAATGAACTGAAGCGCCGAGGGAAGAGGTGAGCCCCGGGGAACGGCGTTAGCACTTTCACGTGGGTCAGTGACAGGCTCAGAAGTAACTGCTGGTTTGGGTTAAGCTTTCTCCGTCCCTCTGACGCCTTTGAACGCTAGCTCCCGGTGGCTCTTTAGGAGGGGCTGTGTAATTTTTGCTGCACGCCAGTGCGGGTCCGTCCTGATCCTCGGTGACCTCCCCACCGTGCAGCGTCGGAGCAGCCAGCCAGTGGCCAGCTCCACGAGGCGGGGCTGCATCGGGCTGTGCACCGCTTCGCTCCTTGGAATCGGGTTCTTCCTGACGTGTGGAAGAAACGCCGTCACTGGTGCTGGCCCTGCCACTGTGCCCATTGGGGCTGGCACTTCGTGTGTCGCTGGGCTGCGCCCTGGCCTCGAGGGGAGCCGCGATGGTGAGCTGTTCACTGCCGGGCAAATCGGGCCCAACAACAATCCACCTCACGCTGGAGGGGAAGAACTTGCTCTGAAGTCAGGCTTTCCGCTGAGTGTTCCCACAAACCCTACTGCAGGAGAGCAGTGGGCGGCTCAGGCGTACCGTGCTACCAGTTCTCTCGTGATCCCCCGTGTTCTTTCCTTTCAGAGCTTACGGTGTCGTATCCATGTGCATTGGAACGGGCATGGGCGCCGCCGCGGTGTTCGAGTATCCGGGGAACTGATGGCCGGCGTGCTGCCGGAACGACGCGACGGCTCACCCTCTGCCTCCTCCAGTCGTAGCAAATGGTTGGCGCCGTGAGACGCAGCGGGTTCAGGGCTCGGTTACCCCATCTACAGACTTTAGGCACAAATTACGAAATAGAATAAATCCTACAGATCTGCTGAGAAGGTGGGACGATACAGAAGTGGCAAACGGCATCCTGCCGTGAGAAGGGAAGCGAGTTCAGCTCTTTTCAGCGACAGGCCCTTGCTTTCACTAATTAGGAACGAGTAATTTAATTGATCCCTTTATTCTGTGAATAGAGAGTAGGTCACGGTACGGTATTTTTGAACGACAGATTGTCTCAAATGGTTGTTTAAAAAACAGCAGTGCACTGGAAATGGCTTTCCCAGGCTTTCCTTCGAAGGTGTCGTCGCCGTGCAGGAAGCTAAGAAGGGCTCGTTTGGAGAGAAGCACGAAGCCTTCACATCGCTTCCTCCACCGTGCTTGGCCATGTCCCAGGTTGTCCCTGTGCTGGAGGATGAGCTGTAGCTTTTCACTTCCATCCAAGCTGCTCCGAAGCCTGCAGTGGGGGAAAGTGGAAGGACTAGGCTGTACCTTACACCGGAGCAAACGCAGTGTCGAGGTGCCTGAATAAAAGGATTTGATGATTTGCTAGAAGCCAGAAATTTGAAAGTGGCCATTCCGCCTTGAACACCACATTTCTAATTACCAGCTTGGGTGATTAATTCATGCTTAATAATACTTACCTAACATAAACCCGCTTTCATCGTTACTGCATGCACGGGGTGAGCGTAAGCGAAGCGTATGGGTCACCGGGTACAGTTCTCCCTTATCTCTTCTTCCTCTTAGGAGCAGAACGATCACGGCACTCGGAGCTAATGGCTTGACAGAGGAATGTCCTCGTCGCCTTTGACACCTTAGGAAAGTTTAAATTGGCAGCACAGCCTGAAGCCCTTGTCCTGGCTCTTGGCTTTGCACTTACTATCATCACTGGGTTCTTGTAGTGTACGTTTGTGTATGTATTGTGCTCTGCTGTCCTGAGACCCCTCCTGGAGTGCTGCGTCCAGCTGTGGAGCCCTCAACATCAGAAGGATATAGACCAGTTGGAGCGAGGCCAGAGGAGGCCACAAAGATGCTCAGAGGGCGGGAGCCCCTCTGCTATGGGGACAGGCTGAGAGAGTTGGGCTTGTTCAGCCTGGAGAAGAGAAGGCTCCGGGGAGACCTTATAGCCCCTTCCAGTGCCTGAAGGGGCTACAAGGAAACTGGGGGGGGACTTTTTACAAGGGCCTGGAGTGACAGGACAAGGGGTAACGGGATTAAATTGAAAGTGGGGAGGTTTAGATTGGATATCAGGAAGAAGTTCTTCCCAGAGAGGGTGGTAAGGCACTGGGACAGGTTGCCCAGAGAAGCTGTGGATGCCCCATCCCTGGAAGTGTCCCAGGCCAGGCTGGATGAGGCTTGGGGCAACCTGGTCTAGGGGAAGGTTGCCCTGTCCATGGGACACCTTCCAACCCAAACCATTCCATGATTCTATGATCTGTGTTCTCATTATGACGATTAACGAGCTGGAGCTATTGGCTGTTCCCACGCTCCCCGCAGTCGGTCTCGCTCGCCCAGCGATCGCACACGCTGTGTTTTAGAGCAAAAAAGGTGAATTAGAGGGGGCGGAGAGGCCTCAGCATCCTCAGGGGTCCTCTGGCGCACGGGGGTCGCTGTGTGTACACGAGCTCTCCGTGCTGCTACCGGTCGCTTTAGACTAGGCCGAAGGCAGCCATCGCGCACCTCTTGTTCCGCTCCAGCGCGGAAAGCAGCCCCTCCCCTCCCTTCCCACTGCTGCTCTTCACAAAACCCTTTTATGTGATGGGAGTGGGAAACGTCCCGGGCTTGGAAGCAGGAATTTCAGTGACCTTTAGGTACAGTAACACTAAAAACACGTGCGGAGAAGCGGGAGCGGATGGGAACCGTGTGAGGGGAGGGCAGGTTCCTCCCTGCGTAGCTGGAGGGGGTGTTCTCAGGGCCCAGGCATGGTGAAACACGCCGGGTGGTGATTTTCCAGGGAGTCCAGGGGAAGTTGGCTCTTCCCCTTTCCACGTAAGGCACGGAGAAAACGGCCAGGGAGGGCTGGCCTATCCGCTCATCCTTGCTCTTGCGATGTGTCATTGTCCATTTTAATGTCAACCAACTCAACGAGGCGAAACAGCAGCTGCTTTTTGAGGTACAAACAGTCTTCAAGGGTGATTGGAGGCAGAGGGGTTTGGCCTAACAGTTACCATAGCGATTTAAAGCTGGTTACGTTGCAGAGCCCACTTCTCTGGGGAAGGATAAGCTTATCGCAGCAATAAAAAGGCTAGAAAAGCACAGAATGAGGTGATGACCGTTTCCTTTATGGTACCGTGAGCGTTTTTCCCCTCAAAAATTTATTCTGTTCACATTCCAGTCCATATTAAACCAACCGCATGGATGAAAATCCAGGCCTGCCCGATGGCTCATCTGCATCCAACCCCGTACTTTGACACGTCCCACGCTGTCCTGCATAAATTAAATAGGGGTTTTCATACCTCCCATCCTATGTTCCGTGTCCCCTGGGCCGTAGCCTGCACGGCTCCTCTCCCAGCATCCCGGGAATGGTCACCAAGGTCTTGTATTCAGTGTCACTCCTGAAATGCAGAGGAAAAAGGCAGTTTGGTTACAGCCCGATGTGATTCCACGTGTAAGGACGGGGTTAGTCCCTTGGGGGAGGAAAAGGGGGAAGTCGGTGCCCTCAGACATGGCTGCTCCCAGCCCAGCGCTGGCCTCCAGCCTTCCCAGGCAGGAATCTCGCTTCATCATGCCGTGTCCCCACGGCTACGGACGGGATGTTTGGAACAAACGCTCCAGTCTGTACCTATGGGAAAGACACTGGATCGCTTACTCCCCGTGTGAAAGATCCGGAGTGTCTCCCCACTCGTGAAGCTGAAGTTTAGAATCACAGAATCACAGAATGGTTAGGGTTGGAAGGGACCTTAAAGATCATCCAGTTCCAACCCCCCTGCCATGGGCAGGGACACCTTCCACTAGACCAGGTTGCTCCAAGCCTCATCCAGCCTGGCCTTGAACACTTCCAGGGAGGGGGCATCCACAGCTTCTCTGGGCAACCTGTTCCAGTGCCTCACCACCCTCTCCGGGAAGAATTTCTTCCTGATACCTAATCTAATCCTCCCCACTTTCAATTTAAACCCGTTCCCCCTTGTCCTGTCAATGTTGGCTGAGCCGGTCCTGACCCCACGTCTCGGGACGCTGAGTCAAACGGCGCTTGGGCGCGCTGCCCTTTGCTCGAGCCGTCCCCTCTAGGCCGTCGTGCTGTGCAAAGAGTTGGGGTACGAGCAGCGGTATGAACGTACGAACGAGCGGTACGAACAATCTGAAAAATTTCAGATTTTTCTCTGAAATCGCTCTGAGAGCTCTCCTATTGCCAGTCCATGGAGAGTCCCTTCACCCGCGTGCCACCGCGTACTCGGAGGTGGCTGTGTTTTAAAGCCCAGTAAATCCTAAGGCACGTTCATTCTGCTGATAAAACAGCCCTTTCCCAGGGCCCAGAAATGTGCTGATCTTACCTGGGAACTGTGGTTACTGCGTTCGGTGACCAGATTTTGATTAAACTTCAATTTTCTCTCCCCGTTCTCAAACTGGAGCACTTGGAATGCAGGAAGCAGCTGGGTATCTGGCAAATGTTGATGCCTAAGTAACTCCAGGTTGTGTGGAATGACACTTTCACCTGCGGGGAGAGGAACTCGCACGACCCTCGCATAAAAAGGCACCGCGTGCAGGAAATCCAAAGTAAACATCGCTCAGAGGCCCAGGCGCACATTTTCCCACTGGAACCCAAAGGTGTCATGCCAGCAACCAAATTCCCACTGGAACAAAGCATTGTCAGTAAAGAAAAAACACAGCGATTTCCTATGAATCCGGTGCACGGAGATGGGGTGTAAAGGTGAACAGCTCATCTCTGACCCACAGGGGAGAAACAGGCTCTGGCAAGACAAAGGCTCTGAATTCTCAAGGTTACAAATACCATATTCCCAAAGCTGTCTTAAGCGTGTAAGCCATCGTTCTTCCCGCACACACAGACTCCGGGACTTCGTTTCCTTTCTTGTCATTGTGCACACCCAAAATGAACCAAATTTTTCTGTTTGCACTGCCTGTAGCCAATTTAAGGAAATGAGGGACTGCAGCCTTCGGAAATCTTTTCATTTGTCCAGCATCTATGTGGCTGTTGATTGAAACAAGCTCCAAACAACTCACAGGGTTTTTTGCAGGAGTAGGCAACGGTTCAGAATTGATGAGAAAAGTACATCAGGGCCACTGTAGAAAAATATGTTGTACCCACAGTGTAGCAGGCAGAATTACAGTAATTAATATTTGCTAATAGATCATTATTTCCCATGAAATAGGGAGATTCCTATACTGCTTGTGTCTTTCTCGTGGTTCATCTGGGCCATGCTAACACACCAATTACTAAACTATCTATTCTGGCACAGGATTATTATTTTTGAGCCTACCAGCATGTTTTGCTGTGGATAAAGTACAAGTTGCGGTTGTTGTTCTTTTTCCTCCTTATTGCTGTGGGATGTTTTGGTGCTCTTTTTGGGATCTGCTGGGCAGGCTGAAGGGCGTAGACAGAAGGAGCCTGAAGTACAGAGGAACCTTAGTGCAATTGATGAGCTTCCGACTCTGAGTCATGACCGAATCTGTCAAAACCTGGTGGAGAAATGATTCCAAACTGGTTAGTTTTAACTCCATTGAGAGGTTTGTGCTAGTTTGGTCATTCAGCACTGCTGGGGATTTGAAGGACTTTACCCCAAAGCAACCCAGTATTTTGTACTTGTGTTTTTCAAAATTTTTGGAGTAAAAAAAAACCAAAATACAAATAATGTAATAAAGTTTTGAAGTCTCTGAATGTCAGGAGTCACAGAAACTGACTTTAAGTGACTCACTCTGGCTATCAGACCTTTATGTCCTGAAAGTAAGTACTTACTGTCCTACTTACAGAGACACATAAAACAGGTATTCTCTAACCTCAGCTTTGCTTATTCCCAGCTAAAAGTATCATAGAATCACAGAATG
>NW_010239002.1:1221-3782 GCF_000690775.1 Eurypyga helias | reverse complement strand
GCCAGAGTTAAACCACGACAATGACAACATCGGGGCAAAGTACTATCACCTTCAGAAGCAGCACCAGTGGCAGACAGCAGTTTCCTAGGTAATGTTATACTTCACAATCTAGTCAGCACAGAAATCTTATGTTGCCAACAGTTACCAATGTTCCCTATTGTGCTGGGTTTAAGACATCTATATTCATTACTTGTTCTGAGGTAATAGTAATCTGGGGCAAACAGAAAACCCACCAAAGAACACAGTAGACAGAATTAATTCTCTCTGAATGTGAAGGCTTTTTATCATCTTAACAGGCTACACCCAAGAGTTAGGGAATTTAAGATTCAGGACTACCGCTGAACCACTAGGAAGACTCTGAAAACAGAAGGATAAGAGATCGAACAGTGACCTTACATAAAGCAACACATTTCATAAGAACATTTTCAGCCTAAAACATTTCCAAACTTACAGATAGAAGCAGTCTTAAACTTAAGCAGACATATGTGCTCTGTTGCTGGTTTTAATTGGGATCAAGTTAATTTTCCTCACAGTAGCTAGTGAGGAAATAGTATGTTATCAGTAATTTTTAATAAATAATGTTTATAACAAGTCAAGGACTTTTTCAATTTCTGATACTGCACCTGTGTTTTCAGCTTCTTCTCTACAAGAAGCTGGGAGGAGACACAGGTAAGACAGCTAACCCAAACTGACAAAAAAGGTATTTCATTCCATAAAACATCATGCTCAGTATTTAAGTAGGGGGGATTGGGCCAGGGCTCACATGCTCTCTCTCATGCTGGGTCTGGTTCTCAGGCTATGGCTTGCTCTCTTCTCCAGCTCTGCCTCTCGCTGCTCAGGGACTGGCTGAGCATTGGTTGGTGAGCCGTTGTACTGTTTGTTTTCTTTTCCATTATTTTCATTACATATTATTAGTATTATTGGTATCATTATTTTATTTCATTTATTTTCCATTATTAGATTGTTCACATCTTAACACATGAGTTTTCTTGACCTCCGATTCTCCTCAACATCCCAATGGAGGAGGGGGAAGGTGAGCAAGCAGCTGTATGGTACTTAGTTGCTGGCTGGTGTTAAACCACAACAGATACAATTAGAGTCAGTGAAAACAGACTTGTTATAAGTATTCATTATAAAGATTTGGTGGTGACTGGTCAGGATCTTCACTTCTTTGCCCTTAGAGTTGTTATTAGAACTGTGGGGTCTGTAGCAATAAGTGTTCCTTGTTATGCACATTACTAGTGCTTGAGCCTGGTTCAAGGGTATTGATTGGCTAGACAGTGCAACAGTGGTGGATGGAACAATCTGGTCTCTGTATCCAGCACTGCCATCATCTCCGTACTCTGGATGCCATCTCCTGGAGCCTGTTAATAATTACAGCTTTCACCTTTTCTCTTTGGAGATTCATCCTAAGCACAAATAAAAAATAGAAGGTATATACCACAGAGAGTTTTACCTACGTGAGCACGGAAAGAACATGAGGAGGTGGGATGGAAAACCCACCTCAATCCTAGAGGAACAAGTACATGAATTGAAAAGTAAACAAACAAAGTGGGTTTAAAAAAAAAAAACCACACCAAAACACAACACAAGAGCACATCAAAAACAAACAAACAAACAAAATAACCAGTGGGGATGTTTTGAGGAAAATTACTGCTTCAGTCTCCAGTATGCAGTTCCCCACAAAGGATGGAAGACCTGATCTTATGGAAAGAAGCAATAACCCATTCTATCAATATATGAATGAACAATGGTATGGTCAGTACAAGAAGGGCCCTGCCTCCAGCCAGGTGGAGGAAAGGGACAACCAGATTTATTTGACTGTGTGGATTTGATGACCTGACACATCAGACCTGCAAGAGGATAAAGCTCTAGTGGACATAGGTGCATAGTATACCTTCATGCCATCAAGCTATAAAGGGGTGCAGCCCATCAGTATTTCTGGTGTGACGGGAGCTCTCAGCAATTGACTGTGTTGGAGGCTGAGATAAGCCTGACTGGGAAGGAGTGGCAAAAGCACCCCATTGTGACTGGCTCAGATGCCCCGTGCATCCTTGGCATAGACTATCTCAAGAGAGGGTATTTCAAGGACCCAAAAGGGTACCGGTGGGCTTTTGGGATAGCTGCTTTAGAGACTGAGGACATTGAGCAGCTGTCTGTCTTGCCTGGTCTCTCCCAGGACCCTTCTGTTGTGGGATTACTAAAGGTTGCAGACCAACACTTGCCAATCCCTACCACAACAATGCACTGGCAACAACATTGCCCCAACCTAGACTCCTTGCTCCCCATTTATAAGCTGATTAGTCAAGTAGAGAGCCAAGGAGCGATCACCAAGACTTATTACCCTATAAAAGCCCAGCGAATCAATATAATGGAGAATGGAGACTAACAGTCCCCACCAATGAGCAAAAAGGAAACACAAGCTTTCATTGGTATTGTGGGTTTCTGGCGGATGCATATTCCAAATTACAGTCAAATTGTCAGCCCTCTCTATGAAGTGACTCGTAAGAAAAATGATTTCAGATGGGGCCCTGAGCAGCGACAAGCCTTTGAACAGATCA
>NW_010239002.1:0-1045 GCF_000690775.1 Eurypyga helias | reverse complement strand
CCAGCCGAAAAAGAAATACTGGCAGCTTATGAGGGAGTTCGATCTGCCTCAGAAGTGGTTGGAACTGAAGCACAGCTCCTCCTGGCACCTCGAATACCCGTGCTGGGCTGGATGTTCAAAGGCAGAGTATCTTCTACTCATCATGCCACTGATGCTACATGGAGTAAGTGGGTTGCCCTGATCACACAACAAGCTCAAATAGGAAACCCCTGTCACCCAGGAATCTTGGAAGTGATCATGGACTGGCCAGATGGCAAAGATTTTGGAATGTCACCAGAGGAGGAGGTGACACAGGCTGAAGAGGCCCCTTCCTACAATAAACTGCCAGTAAATGAGCAGGAGTGTGCTCTGTTTAGCAATGGGTCCTGCTGCATTGTAGGAAAACATTGGATATGGTAAAATGCTTGTGCTGGGTTTAGCCAGGAAAGAGTTAACTCTCTTTACAGTGTCTGGTATGAAACTGTGTTCCTGGATTTATGCTGAGAAAAAGTACTGATAAGGTCTTAGCTGGCACTGGGGAATTCCTGCACCAAATTCAACGTCTTTCTCAGCTTCTGATAATGCAGCTGTGTTCCCAACTCTTTCTCACTCAGTGTGGGAAGCACATACAGTTCAGCCACCTGACCCAAAACGACTAAAGGGGTATTTCATTCCATAGTACGTCATAGTCAATACATAGGTGGGGAGGGGGTCCGGGAACCATTACCCTTACAATTTTTGTTACCTTACACTTGCTAACATTCTCTCTAACTCCTTTGTTACCTGCTTTGCTAACTCCTTCGCTGGCTCATTCATGAGCTGGTGGGTCCGTTAGTTTTCCCGGTCACGCTATCACTGATAGGGTTCACACAGAATCTGCTGCAATAACTCTCGGGCTTTCTCGCTTTGACTCTCACTTCTCAGAAACTGGTTGTGCATCGGTCAGTGGGTGGTGAGCAATTGTATCATATGTTTTATTTTCTATGTTAATTACTTAGTAGTAGTAGTATTTGATATATTCCTTTAAATTCAATTAGAAAAATATCTTATCTCAATTTTACGAGCT
>NW_010239001.1:3496-4117 GCF_000690775.1 Eurypyga helias | reverse complement strand
TTTAAATCGGATTTAGACAGGAATTAGTCTGGACTTCAGACTGGAGTTCGGCTGTAGTTTAGGCTGGTTTTCAGCTGGTCTTTAGGCTCGGATTTAGGCTCCCTGAGGCTGGAGTCTAAGTCGGAGGTAGAGTGGAAATAGGCTGGACTTGGGGCTGGATTTTGGCTCTCTTTTAGGGGGCATTTAGGCTGGTTTTTGGGTTAGAATTTAGGCTCCCTGAGGCTGGGATCTAAGTCGGAGGTAGAGTGGAAATAGGCTGGACTTGGGGCTGGATTTTGGCTCTCTTTTAGGGGGCATTTAGGCTGGTTTTTGGGTTAGAATTTAGGCTCCCTGAGGCTGGGATCTAAGTCGGAGGTAGAGTGGAAATAGGCTGGACTTGGGGCTGGATTTTGGCTCTCTTTTAGGGGGCATTTAGGCTGGTTTTTGGGTTAGAATTTAGGCTCCCTGAGGCTGGAATCTAAGGCGGAGGTAGAGGGGGATTAGGCTGGACTTCGCCTGTATTTTGGGCTGGTTTTCTGTCCATTGTTAGGCTCGAATTTAGGCTCACTGATGCTGGAATTCACGTCGGATTTATAGTGGAATTAGGCTGGACTTCTGGCTGGATTTTGGCTTTGTTTTAGG
>NW_010239001.1:0-3463 GCF_000690775.1 Eurypyga helias | reverse complement strand
CTTGGGCTGGAATTTAAGTCGGATTTATGCTGGAATTGGGCTGGACTTCTTGCTCTATTCCTGCTCTACTTTAGGCTTTACTTCAGGTGGTTTGAGGCTCGAAATAAGGTGGACATAAACTGGAATTAAAGTTGGATTTATGCTGTAATTAGGATGGATTTCGGGCTAGATTCCGTCTTTAATTTAGGGTGCATTTAGGCTGGGTTATGGCTCGAAATTAGGCTCGATATAAACTGAAATTTAAGTCGCATTTACTGGAATTAGGCTGGATTTTGGCCTCCGTTTCGGCTCTTTAAAAGCAGTATTTAGGGGTGGTTTTAGCTTCGAATTTAGGCTCGACTTGGGCTGGAATTCACGTCGGATTGGTACTGGAATTAGACTGGATTTCGGCTCTGTTTTAGTTTGTATTTAGGCTGAGTTATGGCTCGAATTTTGGCTCGACTCAGGGTAGGAATTAAAGTGGGATTTAGACTGGAATTACGCTGGACCTCGGTCTGGATTTCGGCTCTATTTTAGGCTGTATTTAAGATGGTTTTTTGCTCGAATTAATGTCAACATAAACTGGAATTAAAGTCGGATTGATGCTGGAATTAGGATAGACTTCGGGCTTTATTCCAGCTCTGTTTTAGGCTGTATTTAGTCTTGTTTTCTGCTGGGATTTCAGCTCGACTCAGGGTAGCATTAAATCGTGTTTATCTTGGAATTAGGCTGGACTTTGGGCTGATAAAGCTCGAATTTTGACTCACTTCGCCTGGTATTAAAATGCGATTTATACTGGTATTAGGGATGACTTCGGTCTGGAATTCTGCTCTATTTATTGAGGCTGGAATCTAAGTTGGAGGTAGAGTGGAAATAGGCTGGACTTCGGGCTGGATTTCGCCTTTATTTAAAGATGTATTTAGGCTGGTCTTTGGGTGCGAATTTAGGCTTGACTGGGGCTGGAATTCATTTCGGATTTATAGTGGAATTCGGCTGGACGTCTGGCTGGATTGTGGCTCTATTTTAGGGTGTATTTAGGCTGGTTTTTGGCTGGACTTTAGGTTCGACTCAGGGTAGCATTTAAAGTGGGTTTGTTCTGGATTTCGGCAGGACTTGGGGCTGGATTTCGGCTCTATTTTAGGGTGGATTTAGTCTGGCTTAGGGCTCAAAATTAGGCTCGATATAAACTCGAATTTAAATCGGATTTAGACAGGAATTTGGCTGGACTTGGGACTGGATTTCTGCTCTATTTTAGGCTGTATTTCAGATGGTTTTTTGCTCGAATTAATGTCGACATAAACTGGAATTTAAGTCGGATTTATGCTGGAATTAGGATAAATTTCGGGCTTGATTCCAGCTCTATTTTAGGGGGTATTTAGGCTGGTTTTCTGCTGGGATTTCGGCTCGAATCAGGGTAGAATTTAAATCGGGTTTATCCTGGAATTAGGCTGGACTTTGATCTGGAATTCTGCTTTTTAAGGCTGTATTTAAGTTTTACTTTGGGTTCGAATTTATGCTCTCTGAGGCTGGAATCTAAGTTGGAGGTAGAGTGGAATTAGGCTGGACTTCGGTCTTGATTTCGGCTTTATTTAAAGCTCTATTTAGGCTGGTATTTAGGTTCGAATTTAGGCTCACTTTGGCTAGAATTCACGTCGGATTTATACTGGAATTAGGATGGACTTCGGACTGGATTTTGGCTGTATTTTCAACTGGGTTTTAGCTGGTCTTTAGGGTTGTATTTAGGCTCGACTTGGGCGGGAATTTAAGTCGGATTTATGCTGGAATTAGGATAAATTTCGGGCTGGATTCCAGCTCTATTTTAGGGGGTATTTAGGCTGGTTTTCTGCTGGGATTTCGGCTCGCATCAGGGTAGAATTTAAATCGGGTTTAGCCAGGAATTTGGCTGGACTTGGGACTGGATTTTGGCTGTATTTTCAACTGGTTTTTAGCTGGTCTTTAGGGTTGTATTTAGGCTCGACTTGGGCGGGAATTTAAGTCGGATTTATGCTGGAATCGGGCAGGACTTCTTGCTCTATTCCTGCTCTACTTTAGTGTGTACTTCAGGTGGTTTTAGGCTCGAATTAAGGTGGAAATCAACTGGAATTTTTATCGGATTTATGCTGTAATTAGGCTGGATTTCGGCTCTTTTTAGGCTTCATTTAAGCTGTTTTTTGCTCGGATTGAGGCTCGACTTGGGCTGGAATTCAATTTGGATATATACTGGAATTAGGCTGGACTTCGA
This sequence comes from Eurypyga helias, assembly GCF_000690775.1. Lineage (NCBI taxonomy): Eukaryota > Metazoa > Chordata > Aves > Eurypygiformes > Eurypygidae > Eurypyga > Eurypyga helias. Next base: position 1,242 of record NW_010239001.1, on the reverse strand, counting down.
GCTGCATTTCTGCTCTGTTTAAGGCTGTATTTAGGCTGGTCTTAAAGCTTGAATTTTGACTCACTTCGTCTGGAATTATACTGGAATTTATACTGGTATTAGGCTGGACTTTGGTCCAGAATTCTGCTCTATTTAAGGGTGTATTTATGCTGGATTTAGTCTCGAATTTTGGCTAGTTTATGGCTGGAATTTAAGTCGGAGATAGAGTGGACATAGGCTGGACTTCGGTCTTGATTTCGGCTTTATTTAAAGCTGTATTTAGGCTGGTCTTTGGGTACGAATTTAGGCTCACTTTGGCTAGAATTCACGTCCAATTTATACCGAAATTACGATGGACGTCGGACTCGAGTTTGGCTCTATTTTAGGCTGGTTTTATGCTGTCTTTAGGCTCCCTGAAGTTGATATTTAAGTGGGAGATATACTGGAAATTGGCTGGATTTTGGCCTCCATTTCGGCTCTTTAAAAGCTGTATTTAGGGGTGGTTTAGCTTCGAATTTAGGATCACTTTGGCTAGAATTCACGTTGGATTTATACTGGAATTAGTATGGACCTCGGGCTGGATTTCGGCTCTATTTTAGGCTGTACTTAAGATGGTTTTTTGCTCGAATTAATGTCAACATAAACTGGAATTAAAGTCAGATTTATGCTGGAATTAGGATAGACTTTGGGCTTGATTCCAGCTCAGTTTTAGGGTGTATTTAGTCTGGGTTTTGGCAGGAATTTAGGTTCGACTCAAGGTAACATTTAAATCAGGTTTATGCTCGATTTCGGCAGGACTTGGGGCTGGATTTCGGCTCTATTTTAGGCTGTATTTATGATGGTTTTTTGCTCGAATTAATGTCGACATAAACTGGAATTAAAGTCGGATTTATGCTGGAATTAGTATAGACTTTGGGCTTGATTCCAGCTCTATTTTCAGGTGTATTTAGGCTGGTTTTTGGATGGAATTTAGGTTCGACTCAAGGTAACGTTTAAATTGGGTTTATTCTTGAATTAGGCTGGAAATAGGCTGGAATTCTGCTCTATTTAAGGCTGTATTTAGGCTGGTCTTTGGGTACGAATTTAGGCTCACTTTGTCTAGAATTCACCACTGTGTCTAGAATTCACGTCCAATTTATACTGGAATTACGATGGACTTCGGACTGGATTTTGGCTCTGTTTTAGGCTGGTTTTATGCTCGTCTTTAGGCTCACTGAAGTTGACATTTAAGTGGGAGATATACTGGAATTAGGCTGGATTTTG
>NW_010239000.1:0-15974 GCF_000690775.1 Eurypyga helias | reverse complement strand
TGCGGGGAGGCGCGGGGCTCGGCGGGGCCGGGCGGGCGTCTGGGAGAGATGCGGTGGTGGCTCTCGAGGTGCTGCTCCGCCCCGTGTGTTGTGCTTCTCGCCGTGTCCGCAGCGAGTGTGGCGTAAACCGGAGAGACAACAAATGGCAGGGCAGTGCCGTTGGCATGGCGTGGCCTTTGCCTCCCTTACGTCTTCATATTTTTTGTTTCACCTGGAAGTTGCCTCCCTTTTGTACTCTTTTCCTCATAATATGTGGTCGAGAGGTATCTTTTTCTCAAAATCGCGGCATTCTTTGCTGTATTGGTCTTGTTAGATCTCTTCCTGCTTACCTCCTCCTCTGCCCCAGAACTGTGCATCTTGGTGGAATTTGTGTTTGTAAGTCCAAGACTCGGTGCTTACATAAGTAGCAAAATATGACTAACAGGGCAGATGAATTGCTTGCTTAAAGCAAGCAAATAACTTGTTGTCATGCGCCTCACAACATGCCTAGTTTGAGGACCAAGTTTTCATGATTTATTTTTGACCTACTGAGATTAATTTGGCTTAACATACTTTTATTGTTTTGTGAATTAATTTCTTAGCTGGTTTATTTGCAGGGGGGTGTAGCAGGGAAATATCCTTACGTTGGCGACTTCATTCTGATGATCATTGCTACCAGCATGTCGCTCCCAAAGCAGTGTTTTTCTTTTTTTTTCTGCTGCTGCTTGAAAGTAATTTTTCCCTTTTGTTGTAGTTGGGAAGACCTCTTTGATCACCAGGTTTATGTATGACAGTTTTGACAATACTTACCAGGTATGTGGTGGTCCTTTTTGTTTTGGTTTGGGGTTTTTATATGCATATATATGGGTACATCTGTTCCCCACTATCGAAATGTATGACTGTGAGAACTGTTAGGGGTAAGCACGTTTCCCCATGAGATGTCAGTTAAGTATGTGTAAGGTTGTATTGTGACTTGATACGGAGATGAGACTTCACCATTAAGTCTGATCATTTGGTATAATGGCAGGAATTACAGTGTACAAAAAAGCAGCGAGGTTTAGATCCTGTCTGGATATGTGAGCAGCCTTGAGGAAAACGGGGAGAAACATTGGTTTATGGGGTTGGCTGACAGAGATGATGATGGTCAGGATGCCTGACAATGGATATGGAAGTCTTGGGAAACAGAGAGAACGAGTAAGATATGGACATGCTTGTGATGCTTCTTTGTCTCTAGCATCTGAGTCCAGAATGCACAGATAGATGTGCAAGAAGTCATCATGGTATATTCTCTCTCTCAAATTTCTTTATGACGACTGTTTTTTTCCAAACTAAAAGGCTATAGGTAGAAAAAGCCAGGGAAATCTTTGCACGGTAAGAGCAGAGTAGGGATGAAGAGGCTACAGATGAAAAGCTGAAGCTGTGTAAGAGGTCTAAAAATTTCAGGAAGCATTAGTTGTATCAAAAGCACTTAGCGATATTTCAGGGGAATACCAAGTATCTTTAAGGAAGATGAGACTATGGTGTTCTCTGTAATTCAGGCCAGAAAGAGTTACTGGTTTAGATTGGGGTAATTTTAAGCTGGAAAAGGAAGAGAAGGTTGGTTTTGGGTATTTTTGAGGACAAGTCTTTTACTGGAACTGGATCCTCTTGTGCTTTCTGTGCTTCTTTTACTGACTTTTGTAAGGTGCTGTTATGGATTTCTCTGCTTATTGTAGTTGTTCCAAGCTGTGTCCGGCCTGCAGAAAATAGGGCTCCAGAAATAAGTACAACCCACGGAAACTGACTGCTCTGGTCTCTTCTAATGTTAAATGGTTCATCTTCTGATGGAGACCTTCCAGAACACCTTATGCTGCCTGTGGAGATAATATGTCTAAAATACTGAAATCTGTTACACCGGGAGCGTGTCTCCTGTTTCCCAGGGCTATGATGGGCTAGGACATCTGCTTGATTTCAGTGCCTGGGAGCGCGTCGAACTTAGTAAATCACTTTAAATGTCTTTGTGCTGGAATTGCTCTACAGCAATGGCAGCGTGAATGGAAGGAGACTTACAGACAGAACTGCCTGGGAAATGGAGCTTCTGAATGTCACTGGAAAGGAAGTACATTCTGAAATGGAAAGCCCTGAATAAACATTGCTTTTTAGCTTTCAGCACAGTTGCCTGCAATTTATAGATGTAATTTGCTCCACCTTTTGGTTATTTCTGAGATAATTCTTACCAGACTGAGTTGCAGTAGACCAGAAGGAGATGCCAGTTCAGATAGGATCCGTGTTAAGAAGCACAAATGTCTGAGGCTGAAATCCCGAGTCGGAGGTTCTTGTGCAGCTGAAAAGTGTTGGAGGAATGATGTGAAACGGAGGTGGTGCAGATACCCAGATTGCTTTGTTTTCATCACTTATATTGAAAGCAAATGACTTCAACAGCTTAATTATAAGTTTGTGAACGTGTCTGAGAGTTTGTGTAGAAAGGTCTGATTTGCAGAGGCTGGCAGGCAAGTTGCAGTTACAAATGCTTTTCTTCGTTGCAGGCAACCATTGGAATTGATTTCCTGTCAAAAACAATGTACCTTGAAGATCGCACGGTAAGTGAGGCGGCTGTGTGATGGCGTGGCGACTGCAGTCTGGGAGCAGCAGTTGTCGTTCCTGCTGTTTTGCCTGGCCCTTCCTCCCAGTGGCTGCTGAAATCCCACAGCAGCCTTCAGAGGGACAGCTTTTGGTGAAACAAATCACTGCCCCCCTCCCCTGTTTCTGATCCTGGTTAATATCTGATACCTCCAGAACAAAGTCAAAATCTTTCATGCAAAACTGGGGCAAGCTAATGTCTGTATCCCGGGCAGTGGGTTGTCTACTACATGTACCTTGGGCATCGTTTGCTCCCAGAATTTGTAGCTCTGCCTCTGGGATTGTCAGTATAAATGGGTCTGAGCAGACCTCAGGTACTTCCAAGTCTTCAAGTCATTCATTGTTACCAGCGGTGGCATAGTTCCTCCTCAGAGAAAGGCTCCTTTTGTAGCACGGTTCTGACGTACTGTAATAAAGCAATTTTGGATTTAGCTTGCATGAGATTCCTTTTTTGCATAAAGAGATCCTTCACATCCCTATCCTGTCTTTCAGTATGTGTCTTTTCATTAGTTCATGTTTTGCTAGTTCTACTGTTGGCTGAGAAGTCTGAAACTGTTGGCGGGAGGAATGGGCCAGCGGTGTGATGAAAGTCCTTTGTGTTGCTTTGGGTCAGTTGCTTCTGAGAAAGTCTCAGCCCAGTGTGTGTGGTGAGTTTACCGAGTGCTTCTCTGCCATGTTACCAGTGATTTGCTGTTAGAAATGACCTTGGTTAATCTGTGCTTGGGAGAAAGTACTTGGATAATGTTTTTCAGTGGTGCTGGCACTGGCAGATGAAGAAAAAGATCTTGGGATTGCTGCTTGACATCTGTGAAGGCAAGCTGGAATGCCTGTCTGCTGTTTTCCGTAGCGTAGTCTTGCTTTGCTGTGGTTGTGTAGGTCAGGGTGTCACTCACCTGCTGACCTGCTACCCAGAAAAAAACCATTCTCTTTCCAATGCTGGGTATACTGTTAGCTTTCTTGATTATGTAAGTGTTTCACAGAGCCCATAAAGCCTGTTTAAATAACAGAGAAGTGTTGATTGTAGATAAGAGAAAGGACAAGGACATGCACACAAGCCAGGAAAATTCAGACGTTGAAATAATTTCTCTGGTATGGCTAATGCTCTGTTTTGCAGTAGGCTTTGACTGCTGTGCTTTGAATGAAGAATGCTAAACCTCTAACTTAAGTTTGTATGCTTTGGGATATTTGATAGACCTGTTACCAAATAATATATCCTGAAATTATACCTCTGCTGGATCACTCGGCTCTAAATATGGCCTGGGTGGCATGTACTACTCAGCAAAAGGGACGAATGTCTGTGGAGCTGGGTTCTTCAAACCACCTCCTGTGGCCTCCCACAGAGGGCAGCTGTAAGTTTGCCAGTTCCAGCACATTGCCAGGGCACTGGGAGCTATGGCATAAGTGAACTGGGGCCACGAGAAGCTGCATCCTCAATCCCAACTGTTAGGCTGACAGTTCCATGTTACAGCTACAACCTCATTCTTGAAAGACTGAGTAGCATTGCTTTTTCTGGCTTGATACCTTCCCAGGCTTGTTGGATTTTAGCACAAGGTAAGCCAGCCTAGAGGGTGTTTGCTATTCTGGCTTGTCCCCAGTACCGTTTTTCACCACCTCAGACTTCCCGTGGGCTCATCAGTAGCTGAGTGACATAGTCCTTACGGTTAGGAGTCCCTGCATCCAGCCAGCTGTGGCTGCGGTCTGCTGCGTGGCCATCGTAGCCGGAGTCCTGACACGGCAGGATGCGCTGAGGTAGGTATGCTTGTTTCCCTCGTTAGCAGATGGTGTGAGAAGGTATTTTTTTTAGGGATATCTTGGGTTTGTGATTAAACGGAAGAGTGTGTTCGTATGTGTGAGTCCCTCACGGGTCTGTGGAGGGAGGTTTCTCTGTGCTAGGCTGAGGTTGCTGCGAGGAAGCAGTTAGAAGTGTCGTTGGCTCTTTTCACGTTTCTGTTCCATTTTAACTTTCCTTTTATTGCATTATTTTTGCCTTGCAATTTTGTTCTTTTTATTTCACTTGAGTTTTGGTTTTGTTTTCCATTTTCCTGTTTTCCCCCTTCCCTCTTCCCCTACACTTTTCCACTTCCCAGATCAGGCTGCAGCTGTGGGATACAGCCGGCCAGGAGAGGTTCCGCAGCCTCATTCCCAGCTACATCCGTGACTCTGCTGTGGCTGTCATTGTCTTTGACGTTACAAGTAGGTATTGAGCCGGAGTGTCTGCAGGGACCTTGCTTTTATCGCGTACCGTTAATGCGCTGGAAGCGGTGGTGTTATCCGAAAGGTGCTAAGATAGCCCGTCACCCCAGGACTGCAGGTGTTTCATGGGATGAGAGGGCATAGCTGAGCATCCTTCCCCACCACCAATGGTATCTTCATCCCGTGCTACAGAAACTGGGGAATTGTTTAACCCTGCTCTGCTCACGGGATGGAAGGGATACGCAGAGGACTGGCAGGTAGGTGAATAGGGATTGTGACTTCTCGTGTGCCTGTGTTGGTTGGAGAATGAAAGGTGATTTGTAGCCTTTGGAAAGCTTTTTGCATTTTCTGGTTTAGAATTGTGGGGGTTTTTTTGTTCTAAACTTCAGATTTTTTTTTTCTTTTCTGGGTAACCAGAAGGGTAATACAAGTAATGTCTTCAGATGCCAAAGCAAAGGGATACTGTCAGAGTAGGTAAAACAGTACAACGCACACTTAACTAAAAGCTGTGTAGCGACGTGTGAGGATGCAAGATTCCGCTTCGCTGAGGAGGTGAGCTGATGATTCGTGAGGGTAACCACAGAGCTTTTGAAGGAGAAGAGCTCTGACTACTGTAATTTCTAAAGAATAAACAAGCTTAGAGGGAAAAGCTGTAACTCTTGGCATGAATGTTTTAGTATAAAATAAGAAGATATTAATACAACTATTTCATTATAACTTTTTTATTGATTCCACTTAATCTGGCTTTCAGCTAAGCTACTGTATCAGCATAAATATCTGGACAGGATTTACACCCGTGAGCCAACACCCTGTGAACAAAGTCTAGGCACAGAATGTAGCACAGGTGAAAAACCTCTGGCCCACCTTTTATTCTGTCAGAAGCTTCAGATGATAGTGAGGCTTTACAGACTAAGGGCTTGTCTTGCTTCGGTTAACAGAAGTGCTTAACAAATACTAAATTCTGTTACAATTTATCTTGCGTATTGAGGGAAAATAAGCTACAGGACTAGGAGAAAACCAGGTAATTAAGTACTTTGTGAGGATTTCTGGTTTGGTGCAAAGTGATGTAAAACCAAAGTGATCTGTTTGGGGAGTGCCGAGATGTGCCGGCGCTGGCTTACGGTGGGAACAGGTCTAGGTGAGACGGCGTGGCTGGCTGCATAGGCTGGCATCTTTGCTCCCTGCTGTTGTGACAGGTACGGAATGCTCTTTATCCAAGCAGGTGGAAAAATCTTATGACAGTCTAGGCTGTTCATAGTAGCTTCCAGGCATGTCAGAAATAATTAAGTGATAGCTGATCTCATCATTCCTTGGTGGTAATTTCATTTTTCTTGTTAGTGCTCCTTGTTCTGTTGTTAGTGACTGAGAGGCTTTTAACTTGCTTCTGGCAGTAGAAGAACGTGCTGGTGTACTTCTGAGGGCATGATGATGGTGAGCACTAGTGGGATTAGGAAAACACACGTTCTGAAAGGCTATACATTGTCTTTAGTGGTAATGGTATTTGGGAACCTCAAATAGTCTCCTATAAGTTAAGGCTGGTCATGGTACTGTAAAATAGGGACAATCCCATAGGACGTACTTAAGTGCCAGCCAAGTTACTCTGAGCCAGTAGAGAGAAACTGTTAGCTAGTGTGTGGCGAGCTGAGAAGAAAAAGAAAAATTCTTAGTTATTATTGATCTCCTGGGCATCTTGAAATGCAAGTGGCCTGTGGATCCATGGTAAAAGTCAAAAAAAGTGCTGCAACTCGGGCCCCTTTCTGAACAAGGGCCCTGTTTTTGAGGGAGGCTGGGTTAACTCTTGCTTGAGGACCTTTCCTCTTTCCAGGCCGGTTGGGTCATTAGTATGCTCTCATGTTTGAGTGGATTATTCATATTTTCCTCTTCCCCTCCAAAATGAACGTGTACAAACTTGGACTTGTAGAAACAAGACACCACAGGGGCACTGCAGCTAACGTTCTTAAGCCATTTCGGGGGTGCCTGCACGTGGTACCTGCGTATAGCTGAAAGCCTTCCCTTAAACAGTGTTACCCTCTGCTACAGCAAGATGACGGGGGCCAGTGCTTCCCCGGTTCTGTGGTACTTCCTCTGACTGTGGGTCTAAAGGTTGGAGAGTTTGAATCACCACCTTGGCAAACATTCTGGTGAATAGTCTGATGTAGCAGCAGTGTCTGGGGACTATGTTTTGAAGCTTGTTTTGAAGTCCAGAAGCAAGAGCTAGCAGCAGTGTCTGGGGACTATGTGGAAGCTTGTTTTGAAGTCCTGAAGCTGTCATTATCTGCTTGATCTTCCTGCCCTGGTGTAGTATCGTCCAGGTGCTTGGAGTTTGTCACCTGGAGTTTCTTGGGGTAGTGAAGAGCCATGACTTTTGCTGTTGTAACCAAGGCTGCCTTCAAAATGAAGAATGAGCTAAGTGCTTTGACTCTAAGCCCTAATCTTCCTTAAGTCCCGGGACATCAGATGCACATTCCCTGATGCAGATATGATGTTGTTTTGAATCTGCTTGTAGCAGGAGACTTTGCAGACGTGTTCTGTCAAGCTTCTGTTTTTCTTTTAAACAAGACAATTATTGGTCCTTCAAAACGGCTTTCTCCCTTGTAGCCACTTTCCCACAAGCTGCCTTGTTAACCGCTGTTTGTGCCTAAACAGCTGCTCTCCCTCATTGCTGAACAAGTGGTTTTGTGAGCACGTCTCACCAGTTCATGTCGTTAAGCTGGGAACCAGTATCTGCCCTCCTGTGAAACTCGTGCCTGACGAGAATGCCAAGAGCAATCTTGTTTCCTGGCAGCGTAGCGCTGCTTGTGCAGCTAGCTGTGTGGGTAATGACTTGGAAGGAAATGGTATCGCTCCCAGTTGTGGAAAGATTTTGTTCAGCATTCGCTGTGCTACTTGGGCATGTTTTGATCATTTGCCCTTTCAAATAGGCAGGTCCCACGCCTTAGAGCTATCGTATGTAATGGGTCAATTGGTGTTTGGGCATAGCTGTGGGTCTGGAGATCAAACTGTACCTCTCCTAGCATTTGTGCTTGTTTCTGACTCTCGTGCTTAGCTGAAAGGGAGAACCCAGGGCCTTTGTGTCACCTGAAGCCTACAGCGTGTAGGGTTTGCTTTTGTTTTTGTTGGAACTTACGTTACCAATCAATTGCCTTAATCTTGCATGAAAATCCCCATTGCCATCTTCTGGGTGCCCAATGCTGGAGAATGGGTTCTGGTTTACTACTTGGTGCCGGGGCGAGGGCATTGCCCAGAAAGCTTTCATCTGAGATGCTCTAGGTTAGGAGACCCCATGCATGATCCCGGGTCTGTATTACTGGTTAGCTACCTTTATCAGCACTGAGGTGGTAGCCATAACCTGGAGCTCTGTGGGAACAGCAGAAACTCTAGGCAAGCAAATGAATAATAAATAAAGCGTGTTATCCACAGTCAGAAAAGTCAACTTCTGTGGTGTTTGGTTATTCGGGGCAAGATTACAAGGTCAACGTCAGCTTCTCAGACGGAGCTGCATATAGTGAATTCTAGAAATGGCCTTTTCTCTAAAGGACAGTTTCCTCCTTTCTTTTCTCTCTCGCTCTCTGTCTCTCTGCTCTCCCTGGCCTGGTACCAGCAGGTTCGGCTGCAGCTTTGGGACACAGCAGGCCAGGAGCGGTTCCGCAGTCTCATTCCCAGCTACATCCGCGACTCCACTATTGCTGTGGTAGTCTATGACATTACAAGTGAGTGATGCTTTGGTGTCTCATTATTTGAAAAGCTGCATGTAAGCAGAACTAATATGTTACGACCAGAAGTTCTGCAGAAAGATGTTTAACATTAGAAACAGTTTCTCCCCCTCCCTGTTTTTCTGTGTGAGAGGGAAAACAATTTATGGGTCAGTTATGTGTGGTGTGGGGAGACTTGGAGAAGCACCTGCGTACAAGCATGGCATTCTTCCTCCCTAAAAAGAAGTTTTATCCTCAGCATTCCTATTTGATTCTTCCCTACAGACTTGAATTCTTTCCAGCAAACCTCCAAGTGGATTGATGACGTTCGGACAGAGAGAGGAAGCGATGTCATCATCATGTTGGTGGGGAACAAAACTGACCTGGCAGACAAGAGGTAATGGAGGGCAGCTGGCAGCCTTCTGCCCTGCCCAGTAAAAGCAAGGAACTGGCTAGCTACTGTGTCTTCAAAACAATTGTTGGTTTTAAATGAAGCATAAACAGCTTGTCACGAAATCCAGATTTCTGGTTTCAGAATACACGAAGTGACTCCATTTTGCTGTTTTACAAATCATTGATTGAAACAAACCCACCTAAAAAATTCGTTTTACTGCAGTTGGTATGGTATCTCATGGTATCTCAGTGCCACGTTTCTCAATAGTATATTTTTCTTCTTGTGCTGATATAAAGCCAAGAAAGTGTCTTGCAAAATCAAGGAAATCTGCCTTTTTTTCAATAATCCAATTTACGTGACTCAGTCTGCATGTGCACCTCTAAGTTCTTCGTAGAGTTTCTTCTTGTTGCACGATGCCGCGTGAAGGTATCAATCTAAGAGGTTTCCCTCTGAGCTTTAGTGTCATCTACAGCATCACAGTTTGTGTTATGTATGAGTGAAAGGGAACTAGATTAGCAAAAGATGTAAAAAGTTAATTACACTCTTAAAATCACGTGGACTTAAAGTTTTGGGACATTTCAATAAAGCATTTTGGTTTTAAAAAACTTAGTCCTACAGTGCCACTTCAACCAACATAACCAATGTGATAGCTGCTTAGAAGACCACAGGCTTGTGCTTTTGCAGTTCTCTTTCAAATTCTTCTCTTGATTGTTGATTTAGCAAGAATCTTGTTTAATGTTTTCAGACGCTTTCATTATTTATGAGGACATCAGAAACGGTGTAGAGGGAAGGATGTAAGTTTAATGGTTAGTGTCAGCAGTAGCTGGTGAAGGGAAGATGGAACAAGCCACTGAATTGCTTACATACCCAATACTTGAACATCTTCACATACACCAGGTGCTCTGAAACACCTGCGTTGTATGTCACAGGATGTGATGGGGAATTTTTATCTGATGCAAAAGAAGGCATCTCAGAAAAGCCAAACTGGGAAACACATGGGTCTTAACAGCAAAATGGGGTCTTATAAAATCAAACTACCCTTTGGCTGTTCATGAGACACTTGTGATCAAAAGAGAACAGCTTGAAAAGCCTTACAGGGGGATTGTTAATGTTTTCCCAGGAAGACATTGCATTGTTACCTGAACTCCGTGTTTACTCCTGTTTCTTGGGATGATGGGCCCAATAGGGATCTGACTCTCATTAAATTCTGCACTCGCTCCTGCAGCGTATATAGAGCTTCAGAACGTATTGTGATGTGCTTTGGTGGAGTTGGTGTTGTCCAGGTGCTGGTAGGGGACAGCAGCCACCATCCCTGGCTGTGCAGTGTGGTGTCAGGAGGTGCTTTTTGCCTTCTGTCCCCGTACAAGTCATGCTGTTAGTTTTCAGATTGTCATGCCTGGCGGGAAAAGCATGGACAATGCTAACACTGACAAGTGCTTTGAGTCGGTGAGGACAAGGATAAAGTTAGGCTCAAGCTAGGTGCCGTGTGGGCTTTGTACTGGTGGTACTCAGATGTGTCCTGCGTCCCCTGTGCCACCCCCTTAGTCTTGACAACTATTTGGCTTTTCCCACTTAGAATGGGAGGCCATTCTAATTATCCCATGCCTTGCACTTGGGAAATATTTGTAAAAATCAGTGCTCAGGGTTTCAGAAATACGATAAAAATGTGTATGGCTGACATGGATTAAGAGTTCCAGGAGGCAAGACCTCAGAGCAGTCTGGTCTCTGAAATCAGCTTACAGAAGCAACTGAGCAAAATCCGAGATGTTCTACTTGAGCCAGCTCTGGATGTTGACCGCTTAGTATCACTTATGGCCTTCTGGGAGCTAGAAATAACTGCAGCTCCCTAACTGAATAACCTGGCATTTAGATTTGAGGCTTTTTAATTTCTATCAAAACGTAATTTCATGTGGAACTGAGAAAACCCAATGGGATAATTTCTGCCTTGGATTATTTCCTGGTAGTACATAAGAGAAGTACAGTGTGGCCCAGCACTGCCGTAAGAATTAAAAATACCAGAATATTGTTTGGAACATAACTACAGTTGTAGTTCATGTAGCACTAGAAATTCTTCTTTTTGACGTTTAATGTCACGGTAGCCCTGGCCTAGGCTGGAATTTGAAATCACTGTGTTTGTCCAGCTATCAGTAAAAGAAGCTGCCCTGGTTAGATTTGTGTTGGGCTGCAATACTGGGCCTTTGAGGGCTGGGCAAAGCCACAGTATCAGTCTGAGCTCGGTCACGTTTTTCAGAAGAGAATACAGCATATTGGAAGCCATTCATCCCACGGTAAAAAACGAGGGATGATGCAAGTTAAGCTCTGAGGCCAAAAAGCTGAAGTAAAAATAGCACTGTTCTGATTTGATGCAGCCTGTTAAGTTTCTCTTTCCTGGTAATGTCACTTCAGTTGGTGGCTGGTTTTTTTTTTTTTTTGTTGTTTGTTTTTGGTTTTTTTCCCCCTGCAGTTTTCTTTTTATCTCTTTTGGGCTATTTTTCTTTTGTTTGGTTTTTCTTTCCTGTGATTTGTTCTCGTTGCTGTAGACAGGTTTCTGTAGAGGAGGGTGAGAGAAAAGCCCAAGAACTGAATGTGATGTATATTGAAAGCAGTGCTAAAGCAGGATATAATGTGGAACAGGTATGTACAGGGTGTGATCAGAGATGCGACTGCAGGTGTTTGCTCGCATGCAGCAGTCTAGCACTTGCTGTTGCGCTGTACTTGCTGTTGGAGCTTTTCTGAAACCTTTCTGTGACCTCACGCCATTCCCTTCTGCTGACTGTAGGCAAACTGCTTTTTGTACCAGGTGCAGCGTACGGGGATTCTTCCTTCCCTTGAGAATGCTGTGAATGAGGCTCACGTGTACTGCACGAACTTCATCCTGTGCTGAGCATCTGTTATTAACAGTTGAAAGCCAGGGTGTTCTGGAGGCCCTGAGGGTCTGAAAGGCTCAGAGTCCCTGAGGTCTCTCTTGGTGGACTATGGGCCTTGTAAGGGGTGGGAAAGTGGCCCCCCACTGAGCGTCTCCATCACAGACATCTCTAACTCGTCCTGTCTGTTCTTCCTTTCTCTCTGCTTCTCTTTGCATCTTTAGGCAAATCACTACAGAAGAAGGTGAACAGAGAGCCAAAGAGCTGAATGTGATGTTTATCGAGACCAGCGCAAAGACTGGATACAATGTGAAACAGGTAGATCAATGCTCTGATCTAAAGACAGGAGATCTGTACTGTACTGCTGTGTATGTGTATGCTTCTGCTTGGGGTTCATGTTCCATCAGGTGTTTGTGTGTATTGTTTGATGTCAACCCCCAGAATGCTTCTTGCCCAGCGATCGCTACTCTTTTATCTAGTGGAAGCTCCTTCCCTGGTAAAGGTAAGCAAATGTACCTCGAAAGAAAGGAGAACCTACAACCGGAGTGTGCTGAGGGATCAGAATGGCACTACTTCGTGCTGCCAGCCAAACATAACTTTGGGCATTCTCTTTGTCAGCAGCTAGTGCGCTGTTTTCCAAAACCAGTGTTGACATCAGTTAGGATAATTGCTTAGGCTGATGCACTGGAGCAGAAGTTCCCGCTTCTGTTTGCAAGCCGCAGAGGAAAATTTTAGAAAGGTTGAGCTTGGAAGGGATCTCTGGAAATCATCTAGTCCAACCCCCATGCTCAGAGCAGGCTGCCCAGAACTGACTCCAGCTGTGTTTTGAATAGCTCAAAGGATAGAAACTCTGTCTCTCCAGGCAACCTGTCACAGGGTTTGACTCTCCGTACAGTAAAAATAAATGTAACAGAAAAGTGTGAGGTTAAACAGAATTTCTTGGTTCAGTTTATGCCCGTTGCCTCTTGCTGTAAGCTTGTGATCCCACTCGTTAGTTCAGGAATCGTTCTGCAGCATGACAGAACTTGGAGTAAGGCAGCCCTAAGGCCGGGGGGTCTTCAGGGAGCACAGGTGCTTTTGGTGTCAGCTGGGAAACACACCAGTTAGCTGCACAGCAGCTGGTTGAGAACCTCATGCTGGGGTCTGGAGACTGCAGGTTTCTTTCTTTTGGCTGTTCTGGGTTGAATCTGCTTTAGCCTTTGTTCTAACTTACTGCTGCCTCGTTTGCCTGGCAGGGAGAACTTCTGTGACTGCAAGGTTGCTAACAGCAGCACCTTGCTGGTGCCTCAGTGGCTTGATTTTCCAAGTAATGCAACTTGGAGGTGTGGATGAGCTCCCTGCCAGGCTACAGTGAGGAAAGAAAAGATAATTAGCTGATGATCCCTCTAGCTGTTTATGCAGGCGCTTCACCGGCCTGCCTGGCAGTGCCTGCGTTGTGTTAGCTGCTGCATTCCTGTCAGCAGGAGGAGCTAGAGCATTGACTTGGAACGTGGGTTTGCCTAATTTTTCAGTTTTTGTGGGGACAGGATAGTCCTTCCCAGCCCTAGCACACCCTTGATAGCTTAAACGCAGCTCACCTGAGCCAGCTGTTCTGCTGAGAAATGGCTGTCTTGCAGCAGGCCTGAACTGAAAGGGTGGGCTGCAAAACTCAGTTACTCCAGACTTTTTAAGCCTTTGGTCTCTTGCGAGGTTGCTGATCCTGCCTTGCGCGCCGCAACGCTGCTGCGTGCCGAAGCACTTCAGGCTGGAGAGGGTGACGTGCTTACTGAGGGCAGGAGGGAATTGTTCTATGAGTCCCTGGAAGAACTGTTACTAATTAATTCCATGTTCTCTTCCAGTAGAAACAGGTAAAATAAAAACTGGTTTGGAGGTATTGAATAACTTCTTTACTAAAATCTGTTCAATTTCCTAGGTAAAATTCTCGTGGCGTTTGTTAATTGCTTTGTTTGCTCAAGTACCCACATAACAAGTTTGTACAGTTCACACTCTAAGATCTGCTGTAAAACAGTAATTTTTTTAACACATGTGGGGTTTTTCTGACAAGCCTTCACCTTCCTGTTGCTACTTTTCAGCTTTTCCGTCGTGTGGCTGCTGCCTTACCTGGGATGGACAGCACACCAGAGAAGAGCAAAGAAGACAGTATCCTTGCTTTCTCATCAGTAACATTTCCTGTCCTTAACAATTATCTTTTAGGTTGGGCTTTACTGACTTTCGGCACGTTGTGGGGATGGGCCTTACCGGGGTTTTGCAGAGGGAGGGTGGAAACAGCCACAGTCTAGCGCGGTGCTTACCTGAGGGTGTAAACTGAGGACCCTGTGTGTGGTCTGTATATAACCCCAAGTTTTGCTTCCTCCACGGAAGCTTAGGATAAAGTTTGCATGGTTTTAAAATACCATAATACTTTCCTCTTTCTGCACAGGGCTGTCCTGTGCAGAGACCTGTCCAATTGGGCTCCATCCTCTAAATGGTCTTGACACGCCGAGTCCATCCTGTTCAGTCAGGGCATGTTCTGCTGAAACACCTGCCCTTACCAAGCAGGGACAGCTAACAGCCTTTTCGGTTACAGATCCCTCTCTGTTCTTTCCTTCTTGTTTTCTCTTGAACTGAGTGATTTCCTTAACTTGTCTCCCGCAGTGATTGACATCAAACTAGAGAAACCTCCCGAGCAGCCAGTAACGGAGAGCGGGTGCTCCTGCTAACAGGCCCGTTCGGTAGCAGCAAATTCCCCAACCGGCCAGTCTCACTGAAGAACATCACCGCTCATTGGCTAGGCAACCCTACTTTGTGGGCTGAGAAACCAATCTTCTAAGCGAGCGAACTCCCTGTTTACTGGTGGGGAGCAGCCCCGGCCGCCCCTCTTACTGCATGGTATGAGTCCTGAGTGCAGAATGAGTGTCCTGTCTTTTGTTTTATTTTTTTATGTTGTTGCACTTTTGGCACTGTGGTGCCCTTTACACTCTCCCTCTTCTTCCCCTTCTCCCCCTCTTCCTCACTTTGAGCCCGTCTGCTCAGATCTATCTTGTGAATGCAATGGAAAAGCCACCAAGTTAGGGAAGACAAAAAGTCAAGCTTGGGGGTGGGCTTTCCACCTTCCTTACCGCATCCTAACCAGTTCCCCATCCGCTCCAGCCCTGTCCTGCATCCCCACCTCCTCTGGTGAAAGGCTGCTCCTTTTAAACCGGTCAGTTTGACTTGGCCTTGCCTTTTTAGACACTACAGGTTACCTGTTTCTAGGCTTTTGCTTCCTGCAGGGCACACACAATACTAACTCCTCAGTTTCTCCTTTTTGTGGATGATCTTGGCTAACTCTTGCTCATGACTTCTGCATTTTGCCCCTCGTGTTACACGCAGCACTGGAAGACCCCCAAACTCTGATAGCTTTGGCCTTGTTGCTCACGTTTGTGTAGCAGAGATGCGCCGCAGACTCTCCCCAGCCGGAACGCGCGCGCTGAGTGCTGGCTGTCAGATTGGGGAAGGAAGAGGGCGCAGAGGCTCTGCAGTGCGAGGCTGGGTGGGGAGAGGTCCTCAGGTGGTTTGTAGAGACCTGGGCCCTGTCTGTCAGCAAGGGAAAGCAGTTACCCGAAATCCAGCCCTACGGAGGGGCAGTACCTGCCCTGAGAGTCATGGATGCTGTTCAGGCTCTTTTCCAAGCCTCTCTTCTCCTGTTCCTCATCTTGCAGGCTGCGAGCCTCTTCAAGCGGAGCAGGAGAGCTGGAGCAGGTTGAAGACCTGTGATAGCTTTCTGCTCTCGCACCTGGGTTGCTGCTTGATAAAATCATACGTAGCTGCTTCTGCCTTTGTCGTAGACACCTGGGGGATGGGGCTGGCGGCGTTTTCACTTCTGGGGTGGTTTTCATCTGCAACATTGCCAAAACTGAGATGAGCAGTGGCAGGGGTTTATTGTCAGAGCTGGGTAGAGGAATGGAGGACTGTGGGTTTTTTGTGTGTCGCTTCTCAACATTGGAGGTTGGGAAATCTTTCCTCTTCACCCTGCCCTGGTTTCTAATGATGTTCATAGAGCTTTTCAGAGCCTGGGTGAGGGGTTTGCCCATCTGTCCTAACCAGAAGTCGATAGGTTTGCCTGTTGACAGAGAGGAGAACAAATCCATCACACGGAGTAAGCCATCTACTGTTTTCTGCGTCACCCGGCCCATGTCACGCTGACAGGGAGGATGCTAGTGGGCAGGAGAGGGACAGGTTGGGGCAGCAGCCTTTGCCAGGATGCCCGTGGGT